>NC_142935.1:62890691-62995691 GCF_046866305.1 Octopus bimaculoides
TATGGTGGGTTAGATTAAGGAGGATATGCTGGGTTAGGTCAAGGAGAATATGGTGGGTGGATTAAGGAGGATATAGTGGGTTGGATTAAAGAGAATATGGTGGGATGGATTAAAGAGAAAATGGTGGGATGGATTAAGGAGGATATGGTGTGTTGGACTAAGGAGAATTTGTATGTTGGATTAAAGAGAATTCTATAGGTTAGGTTTAGAATACTGAGGGTTGGATTATGAAGAATCTTGTGAATTAGATTAAAGAGATTTTCTTGTGTTGAGTTAAGGAGAATATTGCAGGCTGGATTGAAGAAAGTAGAATGGATTGGATTAAGGAAAATATGCTGAGTTGGATTAAGTTGGATTAGAACTCAATCAGTGACAGAGTATATGACAAAATTGGCTCTTTGAGTTACAAATATAGTCCATCTTGTACTATACAAGACTAAGTGGTTGAGTATTTCACAGACACATGTATCCTAAAGGTATGTGGCTTAGTGGTTAAGGTATTTGGCTCATGGTTGTAGGATCATAAGTTCAATTCCCAGCAGTGCATTGTGTCCTTGAGCAAGGCACTTTATTTCACGTTGCTCCAATCCACTCTGCTGGCATAAATGAGTAGTACCTTTAATTCAAAGGGTCAGCCTTGTCACATACTGTGTCATGCTGAATCTCCCTGAGAACTATATTAAGGGTACATGTGTCTGTGGAGCACTCAGCCAATTGTACATTAATTTCACAAGCAGGCTTGTTTCAGTGGAACCCTCATCGACCTTTGCAGACTGTTAGCCATGAAACTTGCTAGAAACTGTGCTGACCTCTGCTGGAAACCATTGACGTAGAGGAAACATTGTTTGTGTGATACATCTCCCTTGATGTAAATAAACATATTGTGCCCTGAATCAGAAGGAATGCTGATTACATTAGTTCAACAATTCTTATGAGATTATGAATGATTTTAATAAAGTGGGCTACAGCTGCTACCATACTTAGAGCATGTCACTGACCCTTTTTAAGGTCTTCATTGATTAGCTACCAAGTCAAGTGACCAACTCAAGTAACGCCATGCAACTAGATAATGATGGTGATGACGATGATGATGATGACGATGATGATGATGATGATGATGATGATGATGATGATATTGGTGATAACAGTGGTGGTGACAATGACAAAAACAGCAGCAGTGATGACGACGAGGTAATCATGATATTGATGATGATGATGATGATGATGATAGAAGTGAACAAGTTGATTATGATGATTATAATCATCATCATCAGAATGATCGAGTTCATATCATCATCATCATATCGTTTTATCCTTGTCATCATCATCATCATCAACACCATCATCATCATCATCATCATCAACACCATCACCATCACCATCATTATCATCACATCATCATCATCATCATCATCATCATCATCATCATCATCATCATCATCATTAACATCATCATCATTAACATCATCGTCATTTTCATAATCATGAAGATGATAAGCAGAAGCAGAAGCAGCACAAGAAGAAGAAGAAGGTGGTGGTGGTGGTGGTGGTGGTGGTGATAATGATGATGATGATGATGGTGGTGGTGGTGGTGGTGATGATGGTGATGATGGTGATGATGATGATGATGATGATGGTTGTGGTTGTAGTGATGACAACTATGATGAAGGAAACGAAGAAGACGAGCCAGATAACTTACATGTAGACAAAATCCATCATCAGAAAATGCTTCTAACCTTTTAACCAACTGTCAAACAACATCATACACCCCCCTTTCTCTCTCTTTCCCCCCTCTCTCTCACTCTCTCACTCTCTCTTTCACTCTTTATGTATACATTCATTTATATAATCTACCTCAAGTGTAGATGTGTGCCTCAGTGCATTTATATAAATAATGCAATTTGAGATGATGGCAAGAGTGTAATGTAGCATGACATGGATACAGAAGCATGCATAATATAGTCAGGTATGTATGTACCTACATACATATGTATGTATGTATATACACATGTATGTACATATATATGTGTAGGTAGGTATATATCTATATGTATGTTCATCTGTATGTACATATGCATGTATGTATATACACATGTATGTATAGTTAACACACTCAAACCCAGATATATATATGTATATGCATATATAATTATTCGTATATGTTTATGGGTGTTAAACTAGACAAACAAACTAGTATACACACACATTTGCACATATGTATATATATATATATATATATATATATATATATATATATATATATATATATATATATATATATATAGATAGATAGATAGATAGATATAGATATATATATACATATATATATATATAAATAATCATATATACATGTATATATCTATATGTGTGTGTGTATGTATGTATATAAATAATTATATATATATATATATATATATATATATGTTTGTATGCGCATATATATATATATATATATATATATATATATATATATATATATATATATATATATATATATATATATTCATGTACGTGTATATATTTGTTTGGTTAATGTGCATTTATCCATGATAGTACTGGTTGGAAAGGAGCTTATTTGAACCAATATGTTCATGCGCATACATGCATGCACACACACACACACACACACCCTCACACATAATTGTACCGAAAGCGATGCAGAAATAGACATAACATCTTTTATTAACTAACATAGGTTGCTCAAACTGTACCTGTCGGTAAAGTAACATTTCCTCAATACAAAAGTACTTAACAACATCGTCTGTATAGCTCAGAGGATCTCAAACTTTTTGGGCCACCGCCCCCATCATGGCCACATAATACCCTCAGCGCCCCCACCCCTATTTTTATGTATAAATGAAATATTTTATATTTTACTAATTCATATTCTTTTACTTGTTTCAGTCATTTGACTGTGGCCATGCTCAAGCACCGCCTTTAGACGAGCAAATCGACCCCAGGACTTATTCTTTGTAAGCCTAGTACTTACCCTGTTAGTCCCTTTTAGTCCCGCTAAATTTATGTTAGTCCCACTAATTTATGGGGACGTAAACACACCGGCATCGGTTGTCAAGCGATGTAGGGGGGACAAACACAGACACACAAACATACGCACACACACACAGACACACACACACACAGACACACACACACACAGACACACACATACATATACATATATGTATATACATATATACAACAGACTTCTTTCAGTTTCTGTCAACCAAATCCACTCACAAGCTTTGGTCAACCCAAGGCTATAGTAGAAGACACTTGCCCAAGGTGCCGCGCAGTGGGACTGAACCCAGAACCATGTGGTTGGTAAGCAAGCTACTTACCACACAGCCACTCCTGCGCCTATAAAAAGCAAAAGGTGTGGGATACAATGTAGGTGGGGGATAAACAGACACACAAACACACACACACACACATACACACATATATATATACATATATACGAAGGGCTACTTTCAGTTTCCGTCAACTAAATCCACTCACAAGGCTTTGGTTGGCCGAAGCTATAGTAGAAGACACTTGCCCAAAGTGCCACGCAGTAGGACTGAACCCGGAATCATGTGGTTAGTAAGCAAGCTACTTACCACACAGCCACTCCTATGCCTATATACAATGAATCATTTGATATTTAATATATTATCATCATCATCATCATCATCATCATCATCTATCTGTCTTTGTTAATGCATTTACCAATTGATAATCTGAGCACCTATTGTGAAAATTTCCAAATTTTACATGTACACAGTTCATGTGTCATAGCTAAAAGAATTTTGTGTCACTTTCCTGGAATGGAATGCAAAACGCTATTATGATATGGTCACACCAGATTTTTATCAATGGCACCAGCGGTTCAAAAAACCATCTACATATTTGTCGCCAAAACACTGCCCAGGATTGATAAGACAAATTTTTGAAAATGATTATAGAGATATGTATTTAGGGTTTCTACAAGAACAACTTAACCTCAACATTTCAACAAAGTATTTCAGGCCCCAGAGAAAGACAACGCCAATGCAGTACATATCTAAATTAGAAATACAAAACCTTATTTTAAATCTAAAAGAATACAAAAAAACTTTGTTGAGAAAAGTGAAACAAAATGAGGAAAGCAGGAGTGGTTGTATGGTAAGTAGCTTGCTTACGAACCACATGGTTCTGGGTTCAGTCCCACTGTGTGGCACCATGGGCAAGTGTTTTCTACTATAGTCTTGGGCCGACCAAAGCCTTGTGAGTGGATTTGGTAGACGGAAACTGAAAGAAGCCTGTCGTATATATGTATATATATATATATATATATATATATGTATATGTGTGTATATGTTTGTGTGTTTGTGTTTGTTCCCCCAACTTTGCCTGACAACCAATGCTGGTGTGTTTACGTCCCCGTAACTTAGCAGTTCGGCAAAAAAAGCCTGATAGAATAAGTACTAGGCATACAAAGAATAAGTCCTGGGGTCGATTTGCTCGACTAAAGGTGGTGCTTGAGCATGGCCACAGTCAAATGACTGAAACAAGTAAAAGAGTAAAGAGTAAAGCTTTAAAAATGTTAAGAATATTTTATGAAAGATGTTTCTCAATGGTCCTGGTTTCAACCTGGTAAATTACAGTCAGCCCATGCAAGTATGGCTGTGTGGGAAGAAGTTTGCCTCCCAACCACATGGTTCCGGGTTCAATCCCACCGTGTGGTACCGTGGGCAAGAGTTTTCTATTATAACCTCCGGCACATGCATATATATATAAATAAATTGATAGATAGATAGATAGATAGATAGACTGACAGACAGATTGACAGATAGCTACATACATATAGATACACACATACCAATAGATACACATATATATACATATATACATAAAGTGTATATAATCTATATACATATATATATATATATATATATATATATATATATATATATATATAAAAGATAATAAGAGTGAAAAAACTACAGATGGCTTGTGTTACATGGTTAAAGTATATATTTAAATTACGTCAGAAAAATGTTATAAAATCTTTTTGGTATATAAACATTGTATTTTGAGAAATAACTGGTTTCGTATTGTCTTTTCAAATTTCTCTACTTCATTGTAACGTGTTCGCTCCAGGAGTGAACACGTTACAATGAAGTAGGAGCGAACACGTTACAATGAAGTAGAGAAATTTGAAAAGACAACACGAAACCGGTTATTTCTCAAAATACAATGTTTATATACCAAAAAGATTTTATAACATTTTTCTGACGTAATTTAAATATATACTTTAACCATGTAACACAAGCCTTCTGTAGTTTTTTCACTCTTATTATCTTTTATACATCCAACCACGTGCTTTCACATACCAACTTTCTCACCTATATATATATATATATATATATATATACTAGCTTTCAATTTTTTTTCTTCACTCTAATTCTTATTATCCCCACTCTCACCCTCTCTATTCTCAGCACTTTCTCACCATAAACACACTCGCGCGCGCGCGCACACACACACACACACATCAACGTCTTCCCTCTCTTCAGAAGAAGAAGAAGAAGAAGAAAAGGAAGAAGAAGAAGAAGAAGAAGAAGAAGAAGAAGAAGAAGAAGAAGAAGAAGAAGAAAGAGAAGGAGAAGAAGAAGAAGGAGAAGAAGAAGAAGAAGAAGAAGAAGAAGAAGAAGAAGAAGAAGAAGAAGTAGAAGAAGAAGAAGAAGGAGAAGAAGAAGAAGAAGAAGAAGAAGAAGAAGAAAAGGATGAAGAAGAAGAAGAAGAAGAAAGAGAAGGAGAAGAAGAAGAAGAAGAAGAAAGAGAAGGAGAAGAAGAAGAAGGAGAAGAAGAAGAAGAAGAAGAAGAAGAAGAAGAAGAAGAAGAAGAAGAAGAAGTAGAAGAAGAAGAAGAAGGAGAAGAAGAAGAAGAAGAAGAAGAAGAAGAAGAAAAGGATGAAGAAGAAGAAGAAGAAGAAAGAGAAGGAGAAGAAGAAGAAGAAGGAGAAGAAGAAGAAGAAGAAGAAGAAGAAGTAGAAGAAGAAGAAGAAGGAGAAGGAGAAGAAGAAGAAGAAGAAGAAGAAGAAGAAGAAGAAGAGGAAGGAGAAGTAGAAGAAGAAGAAGAAGAGTTGCAGATGAATTTGAAGACATTTTACTTCATCAAAATCTATGTGGGCGGCAGGTTGAGGAGAGATGTTAGTGACAATTAGGGAGCAAGAGACACTGCTCATGTGTGTGTGTGTGTGTGTGTGTATGACTGAGTACGTGTGTGTGTGTGCGTGTGCAGCCCTGTGTGTGTGTGTACGCAGCCGTGTGTGTGTGTATGTGTGTGTCCATGTGTATGCATGTATGTGTGTGTGCATGTGATTGATAAATAGAAAGATAGATAGATGGATGCATGCATGGACAGACAGACAAATGGACAGATAGATGGACGGGTATTTGGATGAATGAATGGATAGATACATACATAAATAGATAAACAGACAGACAGGCAGGCAGACAGACAGACAGACAGATAGATAGGCAGGGATGTCCTCTTCTGTTTATGTGCTATCAAAGACTTCTGTGACAATAAATCATTTAAGGAGACCAGGAGATAGTATGGTCCTTTGTATTCATTCCATTTTTGAAGAGGTCCTCAAATTTGGAGCATTTGTTATACTACATAAAATAAGTAGGTTTCATCAGCTGGCAGAAAAATTATTGACCAACTTGTTGTTATCGACATATATTTCAAGTGAATATACATATGTACATACATGATCTAATACAGCTGAGTACTGAATACAATAAGCTCATCACACACACACATATAGATAGATAGATAGATAGATAGATAGATAGATAGATAGATAGATAGATTGATTGATTGATATTGAGAAACTGAGTCAATAGAGAAAAAAACACAAGGCTTGTAGATAAAATCATAAGCAGATTATCTATTTTCTTGCAGTTTTTACATATTTCATCAATACTTTTCACTTTTTTTCCTGAATTTCAATGAACCATGAGAAAAACAAGATGGCTATCTTATAAGTGTCAATTTTATCAGATTAAAAAATATATATATGCTCTAGAAACATGTTTGCATTAAGTACATTTTTATTGACAGTGGTGAAAGCTGTGATTATCAGTGGACAGAACAGTTACACACAAACACACACACACACACACACACGCACACACACACAAGCACTCACGTTATATACAGCAGGTATCTGTTTCTTCCACTCGCAAGGCTTTGGTTAGCTCAGAGCAACAGTAGAATCTAATCATCAGTATAGTATGGTCCAGATACATAAAAATAGTATGGTCAAGATACATAAAAATATCTTGACCATACTATACTGATGATCAGAACTTACATATTGTCGTAATAACTGTGAAATCAATTCGATATATAGTTCAGTCTGTTTTTAAGAGGCTAATTTGGAGAGTTGCATTTTCCTCGCGTTCGGTAAAAATGTGTTTATTATAGTAGTTTAGCGTGAGGCATTATTGTATAGTAATGCCCTTATATATATATAAATATAAATATATATATATAAGAAAAATTCAACCGTCACTAATTGTGACTAAGGGTGTCAAAGTACCTACATTGCTAGAAATAAGAGTTAAAAAAATACTCTTAATGCTGTAAGAAGAGCACAATATATATAAACAGACAGGGGAGTCAACCACCCCATGACTGTCTCTAGAATCAGCAGGCTAGACCTAATTTCGCCTATTCCAGAGACATCGTCAGTAGTGAGTGCTCAATTAGTCGATAGTTCAGCCAACCTCATCTGCCAGTGTATATATTTTTACCATAAAAATTTATGGCTGATTTAGCAAAATGCTAATGTGAATACTAAAACTTTATATAAACTGCTAGATGCAATGTAATACCTTACAGGAAAAATTTAATCATCACTAATTGTGACTAAAAGTACTAAAGCACCTACATTACTATAAATAAAAGTTAGTGTATATATATATATATATATATATATATATATATATATATATATATATATATATTGTGCGCTCCTTACAGCATCAAAAGTTTTTTAACTCTTATTCCTAGCAATGTTAGTGTTTCAACACCCTCTGTCACAATTAGTGACGATCAAATTTTTCCTTTATGCTTATATTAATTTTTCCTAGATGTTTATATTGATTTTTAGTATACACATTAGCATTTCGCTAAGTGAACCATAAATTTTTATTGTAAAAATATATATATACTGGCAGATGAGGTTGGCCAAACCATCGACCATTTGAGCAGTCACTACTGACAATGTCACTATGGAATAGGCAAAACTAGGCCTAGTCAGGTGATTCTAGAGGTGCTTCATGGGGCAGTTGACTGCCTGGTCAGTGTATATATATATTGTGTTCTTCTTAAATCATTAAATGTTATTTTAACTCTTATAACTAACAGTATAGGTGCTTTGGCACCCTTAG
The DNA here is from genome assembly GCF_046866305.1 of Octopus bimaculoides. Lineage (NCBI taxonomy): Eukaryota > Metazoa > Mollusca > Cephalopoda > Octopoda > Octopodidae > Octopus > Octopus bimaculoides. The sequence continues at coordinate 62,899,118 of NC_142935.1, forward strand.
CCAGAATCAGTGACAACTAAATTTTCTCTTTCTCTCTCTCTCTCTCTCTCTCTCTCTCTCTCTCTCTCTCTCTCTCCTGTTCAGTAGTAGCCATTCATCTTCTTTCCTGAAAGACGTCTTTTTCTGTCATTCTACTTAATCGATGATGATGATGATGATGATGATGATGATGATGATGATGATGATGATGATGATGATGATGATGATGATGATGATGATGATGATGATGATGATGATGATGATGATGATGACAATGATGGCGGTGGTGGTGGTGGTGGTGGTGGTGCTGGTAGTGGTGGTTTTGGTGGTGGTGGTGGTGGTGTTGGTGGTGGTGGTGATGATGAATTTTTTTGTTTTTTTAGAATAATACAGAAACCAACAGATTTGCCAGTTCCATTTAAAAGGCTTCAATTTCCTGTGAGACTTAGCTTCGTCATGACCATCAAAACATCTCAAGAGCAATTAGTTAAAGTCATTGAGCCTGTCTTTTCACAAAACCAACTTAATCCAGGTACTTCAAGACAGTCTCTTCATCATAGCTCTATTGAACAAAACCAAGAATGTTGTTTTACCTTCTGGTGTCGAAGTAAGGAATTGTCCAAAAGATTTGTCCAACTTTGTTGAAAATAGACAAAGGTAGCATTTTTATTAGTAGCTGTGTGGTAAATAGCTTGCTTACCAGCCACATGGTTCCGAGTTCAGTCCCACTGCATGGCACCTTGGGCAAGTGCCTTCTACTATAGCCTCAGGCCGACCAATACCTTGTGAGTGGATTTGGTAGACGGAAACTGAAAGAAGCCCGTCATATATATATATATGTATGTATGTATGTATATGTTTGTGTGTTTGTGTTTGTCCCCCCAACATCGCTTGACAACCGATGCTGGTGTGTTTATGTTACCTCAATCCTTTCTATATTAACCAAAATGAAGTAGATTGACAAATTTATTTTTTGAACCAGTTGAAGACACACGAGATGTCGAAATATCGTTCACCAGATAACAAATGGCACTCTTCTTTTAATTTTGACTCTATATCTTCAGGAGGAGTTACCTCAATCCTTTCTATATTAACCAAAATGAAGTAGATTGACAAATTTATTTTTTGAACCAGTTGAAGACACACGAGATGTCGAAATATCGTTCACCAGATAACAAATGGCACTCTTCTTTTAATTTTGACTCTATATCTTCAGGAGGAGTTACCTCAATCCTTTCTATATTAATAATAATAATAATAATAATAATAATAATTGTCAGAGATCATGAAGAAATAAAATGCTTTCTAATTGATGTATCAATACCAGCAGATGACAACGTTTCCCGAAAAGAAATGGAGAAATTTTCAAAATACAAAGACCTGGAAATAGAGGTAACTCAATGTGGAATCTAAAAACAGAAACAATTCCTAACATAGTAGGTGCCTTAGGTATAATAAAAAAATATTCAGACAAATACATAACAAAAACACCAGGACTTACAAATATATATAGCATACAGAAAATTGCACTACTGGGCACTGCACACATCCTACGCAAAACACTTTCAATACAGTAACCATAAGAGCATCACAGCAAACCACAGCACATACCCAAGGCGCACAGAGCTGCACTCGGTAGTGAAGTGAAAGCACGTTATAAAAATAAAACTACTAGATAATAATAATAATAATAATAATAATAATAATAATGATAATAACTGGTTTCAAATTTTTGCCACAAGGGCAGCAATTTTGGAGAAGGGTACTTATTTTATCGACCCCGAAAGGATGAAAGGTAAAGTCGACCTTGGTGGAATTTGAACTCAGAACACAAAGACAGGTGTAATACTGCTAAGCATTTTGCCCAGTGTGCCAACAATTCTGCCAGCTCACCACCTTAAATGATAAACAATAATAATAATAATAATAACAACAACAATGGTAATAATAATAATAATAATAATAATAATAATAATAATAATAATAATAATGATAGTAATTTTGTCTCCTTTACTCTTTTATTCTTTCAATCATTTGACTGCAGCCATACTGGAGCACTGCCTTTAGTTGAGCAAATCGACCCCAGGACTTATTCTTTGTAAGCCTAGTATTTACTTTATTAGTCACTTTTGCTGAACCGCTAAGTTACGGGGACGTAAATACACCACTATCGGTTGTCAAGCGATGTTGGGGGGGGGGGGGGGGGGACAAACACAGACACACAAACATATACACACACACATACATATATATATATATATATATATATATATATATATATACATATATATATGATGGGGTTCTTTCAGTTTCCATCTATCAAATCCACTCACAAGGCTTTGGTTGGCCCGAGGCTATAGTAGAAGACACTTGCCCAAGGTGCCACGCAGTGGGACTGAACCCGGAACCATGTGGCTGGTAAGCAAGCTACTTACCACACAGCCACTCCTGCCCCTACAGGAGTGGCTGTCTGTGTTTTCATATACATACAGATATAGATGTGTGTGTGTGTGTGTGTGTGAGTGTATGAGTGTGTGTGTGTGTGTGTGTGTGTGTGTGTGTGTGTGTGTGTGTGTGTGTGTGTGTTGGAATGTTTACTCACATACATATTTATCTGTTATTTCAAGCTGCTCCAATATTGGCCCCATGGGCCTGAATTGTAAAAGTGCCTTTTATTCAAGGAACAACAACAGCAACAACAACAATACTTTTAACAACAACAACAACAAACACCTACCTGCAATGTTGTACTCTTAATGTACTTTTGGTGGGGGTCTCTGATCGTACTCACATATCCCTCCTCTTCTCTCTCATCATCTCCTGTAATCCTGTTTACGAATACTCACAGACTGTATTAAGAAGACTATACTTGAACTAGGGATTTCAAAACTAGGGAGTTCAAAAATAGGGAGTTTTTCAAGCTGGTTTGTAGGGAATTTTTCAAGGGAGTTTTTCTCACCACATTAATAGGTTTTTTTTTTGCTGTTTTTTTTATAGATGGGGAAGGAAGTTATAGGGACTTTGATTATTTTATTTATTTATTTATTTATTTATCTATTTGCAACAAGTTTTTAGGGAGTTTTACAGTATGTTCATAAAGGAAATTTTCACTAGGGAATTTTTAATAGATTTTTGTATAAAAGGAAGTCTTTTTTTTTTTTTTATATTTTTATAATGAGTTTATTGGAAAAGTTCTTGATGAATTTGTAGAATGTTTTTTCAGAAGGTTTATGAACTTTTTTTTTAAAAAAGATTGTAAGGAGTTTTACTCAGTTTTTTTTTTTCTTTTTTTTTTTTTATTAGATTATTTTGGAAGATTTTTTGGTAGATTTAAAAGTGATTTATTAAATTTATAGAAAGTATTTAAATCGATTTGAAAGGTATTCCTTACAAACACACTGCAATAATTTCTAAAGGTTTGTAAGGACCTTTTTTTACCTGGCTTCAACAAAGTTTTTGTTTGTTTTTTAATCAGTAGGGAGTTTCTTTTCTAGATTTCTAGACATTTTTTTCCCCCAGTAGGTCTAAACAAGGTTTTTAACACATTTCTGAATTTAAGGGGATCTTTTTTTGTTTTTTACAGTTATTTTCTTTAGCATATATTCAGGGGTTTTTGCAATCATGTTAACACAGACTTCATGATTTGTAGAAAGTTTTTCAGATATTTTCACAGAAATTTTTTTAAGGTTTATTCAGATATTTTCAGAAGGTTTGAAAAGGGGATGTTTCTTAAAGAATTTCTCTAATTTCTCTCATTATATCTTTTTTCCCTAATTCTATAATCACAAAATCTATAATTGCATTTTGTTCTTTGTTTTATAAAAGGGTGTCACAGATTTTTTCTAAGGGATTTTTAAATGATTTTAGGAAAGCTCAAAAGAGGTATTTTAAGGGCTTAAGTATCTCAAAGTCACATTTTATAATTCTTATTATATTGGCTTCAAAGAAATTCCATAACCTTAGAGTTTTTAACTTTTCAGCAATAATAAAGTGTTTGAACACAGTTTTAAGGGTACAGTCCTCTAGTTGTTGTTTTATTTATTTATTTATTTTTTTGTGTGTATGTGTTTGTTTGTTTTTTTACATGGAAGGAAATCCCATTATCTCCTTTGATGTTTTCAATTCAATCCAACACAATAGTCATTATTCTATTTCATTTATGAATGACACTAACATCCTTGAAAGGGGGGCATAAACCCCCCAAAACCTTCCGTTTTACACTCCACTTTATAATGATCCAAAGTTGCATGTGATTCCTATGGAAGAATTTCTCAAGCTTTAAAGAGATTCTTTAACTGCTTATAGAGTTTTCCGAAGATTTTCAGATATGGGAAAGTGTTTCAAACATATTTTTAAGGGTTCCTTTCACTGGCTCCCTTTTCCTTTTATTTATATATTTATATATTTTTAACCTTTAATTTTTTTTTTTTACAATGACACCTTCAAGAAAATCCCATTAGGTCCTTTGATATTTTCAATTCAATTCAATTATTAACATTTTGTTTCATTTACACTTACACATGACAGTAACGTCCTTGAGAAGGGCATAAATGCCTCTGCTTCACATTCCATGATAATATCCAAGACTGTGTGTGTTTCCTATGGAAGAATTTAATATATATTTTATTATACTATGGATTTCCTCTTCTCAGTGTAGCTGCAGTTGCTGTCGATGTTGAAATTGGCACTGAGGGTATTGTTGCTGTTGATGTAATAGCAGTAGTAGTGGTGGTGATGATTGTTGGTGTTGTTGTTGACGGTGGTGTTGGTGGTGTCGGTGGTGTTGTTGGCGGTGTCGTAGGTGTAGTCGGTGGTGTTGAAGGTGTCGTAAACAGATGATCGGTTTCGATGTGTCTCTCCTCTTTCGTCATCCCCATCTTCGACGCCTCGGCTGCCGCTGTTGCCACCACCACCTCCACCGTGCACGTTCTTGTTGTTGTCATCACAGTAACCTATTGTTGTTCTTGTTGCTGCTGCTGCTGCTACTGTTAAACCTATGAATTTTGCTGTTGTTGATTTTGTTGTTGTTGTTGTTGTTTCATTTCCCCTTCTCTTAGTCTTCTAGAACTTACTACTACGACCACTACTACTACTACTACCACCACCACCACCACCACCACTACTGATATTACCACGACTATCACCACCACCACCACCACTACAACTATTACTTCTGATACTATTACAACTACTACCACTACTATTACTACCACCACCACCACAACTACTACCACCCACCTCAACTACTACTGTTACTACTACTTCTACAACTGCTATTTCCACTATTACTATTACTACTATTGAAAGATGGTGATGTGTGAGTTGGGGGAGATTTAGCTGTTATTTCTAGCAGACCAAGAGACCATGTAGAGGTGGCTGTGGTCAATGTTGGTAGTTTAGTTGATAATGTTTGCTGCCAATAAATAATAATAATAATAATAATAATAATAATAATAATAATGTTGTTCACATTGCTGCTACATCTACTTCTAAGCTAATAATATTGTCAATTATTTCCCCTAGTTATCACTGGCTGAGTAAACCTTGGATCAAAGACATTCCAGTTTTATCATTTGTTTGCTTACATGTTTATTCTGGATATAGTGCATCTAATACTACATTATTCCATGCGTCCTTCTGTTCTTGGAATAACAAAATCTAATTTCAAAGTAATTTGGCTGCTATCTCTAGTAGGTCAAAAGCCTATATACAGGAATTCCTCTGACCTTGTTAATGTTGATTTTTTTTTCTTTTTTACAGTTTTCTGGATAATGTAATAGTGTTGCAATTACAGCTGTTATTATTGTTGTAGATATTGTTCATGTGGTTTTCGTTTTTTAGAATTCTACTCGTTAATATTCCCTGGCATGATAACGTTGCTATAACTTAATGAATGATGTTGCAATTGTTTTTATTGTGGCTGTTCTTCGCAGATATTTTCATTTTCCTTCTTCCTTATAATGATGTTTTAGTCAATAATGTTGTTCTTGTTGTTAATGTTATTTGGCATCATAATATTATCATCATCATCATCATCATCATTGCAATTCAATTTAATGAATGATATAGTTCTTAAATTTATTGTTTATCAGTGTTTTTTTTTGTTTTTCTTACAATATCGCCATTCTTAATAATATTGTTTTTACATCATAATGTTGATAATGCTGTAATGTAATGAATTATATTTCAATTGTTGGTGTTGTTTAACCCTAGGTCGTCTCAGATTGAGCAAACCAGACAGACCTTGAATCAAATAAAAAAAGAAAAATTCCTTCCAATCATATCCACAAAACTGCTTTCATTTTTGGATTCCTGGGAAAATTCTACCAGCAAAGAAACTGTTTTTAAGTTTAAAAAACAAATTCATTATCATTTTTTACTCCATTTTTGTTCGATTCATTTTCCTTAATGTTGATTTTAAAGATGTTAATTGATGGAAAATTAATTATAAGGCCATTAATATTATGTTTTTGTGACTTATATAAAGCTGTTATGTTATATAATAATAAATTGTGTCATATATTAATTTTACTTTTTACCTATCATAAATGGAATCAGGTCAGTGGACAGGTAAGGGAAGTAGGGGTAACAGAAAAAAAAAGGGTTAAGAAACACTTGTCTGGGATATTTTTCAAGGTAGTAAAGTGTGATTTAAGGGCAATGTGACTGCTATTTCCAGCAAAGCGAAGTAACCATGTAAAAGTTTCCTCTTTGCAACAGTTTCAGGTATTTTAGTTCCAAATAATGCTGATGCTGTTAATATTTAATTTGATAGAGTTGATGCTAATAATAATAATAATAATATTAATGTTAATATAGTTTTTGTGCCAGCCTTTTCAGCTATGAATGTTGTTTAGCCTGGGGTGAGTTTTAAAAAAGTAGACCAGATCAAAGACATTCCATGACCATCCCATTTTTATTTCAGGTGGTGTATCTAAGGATAACATTATCCAATGTGCTGTTCCATTTTTTTTTAAGACAGCAGAGGGTGCGAGATGAAGATTTGGCTGCTATTTCTAGCTAGACAAATGACCATATAACTGCTCCCTTGTTAGTTCGTTGCTGTAGTTGTTGTTATTGTAAACATGATTTTGTTGTTGTTTCTCTTAATTACAATAACAATGTTATTGTTTAAAACAATTATTATTTCTTCCCAGTCGTCATGGTTAATAATTAGAACAACATCTTTATAATATTAATAATAATAATAATAATATTGTTTTGTTACTGTTTCAAGCATGTGACTTTGTTGTTGTTGCTGCTGCTCCTACTTTAATTAATTAATTCATTCATTAATTAATTAGTAATAATTAACAACGTTGTTGCTGTCATTATTATTATTATTATTAATATTCATTTTTTTTCTTCAAATTAATATTTCAGTTGTTGTTTAACCAAGGGTCAACTTACATCAAGGCGCGTTCCAAGCGTGTCCATCACATCTTTTGTTTTTGTTCAAACATGACTTTTCTACGTTTATATTATTCGATTTCTCCTTCGATTTTTTTAAAAATGATGCTTCTGTTAAACCGGAATTTGTTCGTTTGTTTTTCCATGAATATAATGTCAGGGGACTGTTTCGATGGATTTGAGGGATCGTTGCTTGTTAATTATGTTGTTGATGTTGTTTCTTTTGTTAGTTACGGAAAGACATTTAATGGTTTAATGGTGTTGTTTGTTATTGCATCTTCTTTCATATTTTTTTTCATTATTTTTCTTCTTTCTTGTCATCGTGACCGACATTGCAGGCGTGAAGAGAGAGAGGGAGAGAAAGAGAGAGAGAGTGAGTGAGTGAGTGAGTGAGTGAGTGAGTGAGTGAGTGAGTGAGAGAGTGACAGACGATGGAAATTGTCGGCAGCAGACGACAGATAAAGGAGTTGTTGGAAAGGGTAAAAGTGAGAGGAGGAAGAATGAAGTGAAAGATAATGATAGAGTAGGAGGGAGCAGAAGAAAGCGAGAGAGTGAGTGAGAGAGAGAGAGAGAAAGAGAGAGAGCGGGAGAGAAAGAAAGAGAAAGAGAGAGAGAAAGAGAAAGAGAGAGAGAGAGAGAGAGAGAGAGAGAGAGACGATGGAAATTGTCGCGGCAGTCGACAGATAAAGGAGTTGTTAGAAAGAGTAAAAGTGAGAGGAGGAAGAATGAAGTGAAAGATAATGATAGAGTAGGAGGGAGCAGAAGAAAGAGAGAGAAAGAACAGAGTGAGTGAGTGAGCGAATGAATGAGTGGGATGAATGAGTGAAGTTGATTTATTGGATAAGGGAGAAAGAGTGATTGAATAATTGATTAATATGGAAAACGTAAGAGTAATTAATTGAGAGAGAGAGAGAGAGAGAGCGCGAAGGAGAGAGAAAGTAATTATTCGAATGAATATGAAAGAGTTATTCGTTAAGAAAGTGATTGATTGAATGATAGGGGGAAAAGATTAATTGAATGAAATAAAATAACTCGAGGAGCTGAATGAGCAAGGGAGAAAACCTTAGTAACTGAATGAGTAAAAGGTAAGAGAGAGAGTGGGAGAAAGAGAGACAGAGACAGAGAGCGAAAGTGGGGAGAGAAACAAAGAAATTGCGGGTAAGTCAACAGTTCGAAGAAAGAGTAAAGGTGTAAGAGTGATGAATGAAGCGTAACAGATGATAGAGTAAGAGTGATAAATCGACAATGAATGAGAGAGAGAGAGAGAATAGTTGATTGAGTAGATGAGAGAGAGAGAGAGTAGGAGAAAGACGAACAGAAAAAGTAGCTTTGACAATACTTTGTCTTTCACAGACAACAGATTGGATGAGTGGGTAGATGAGTGGAGGGAGAGTGTAGAAAAGTGGAAGAGAGAAACAATATGGGCGTAAGAGAGAGAGAGTGAGTAATTAAGTGAAAGAGTGAGTAAGTGAGTGAGAGATAAGGAAAGTGTAGCTTCGATTATGAAACTGTTGGTGACAAACAACAGATCAGGAGTGTAAAAGTGTGAGAGAGAAGAAATGGGTAGAAAAAACAAATGTCAGAATTGAGTCGGAGGAGAGGGAGAGAGACAGACAGACAGACAAACAGACAGACGGAGACAGGGAAAGAAGAGAGAGAGTGGTGGAGAAGGATAAAGAGAGGAAAGAAGAGAGGGAGTCAGAGTGAGAGGGGTAGAGGGATAAAAGGGGAGGGAGTGAGAGGGGGAGAGGGAGAGCGATAAAGTAAAAGAAAGTTGCTTGTAAAATAAAACTGTGAGCAACAGCTGAAAAGAGAAAAATGAAAGAGTAAGAGTGGGAGAAGAGGAAAAGGTGGAGAAAGATAGAAAGAAACAGATAGATAGACAGACACAGAGACACGGAGTAACAGACGGAGAGAGACTAATGGAGATAGAGAGAGGAGGAGAGAGAAAAAGAAAAGAAAAAGAAAGAGGTGAGAATATAAGTGGCTTTGGATAATAGATTAAGGAGACGCAGAGGTGGGTAAGAGGCACGAAGAGTCAACAGTGATGAATTGCAGAGAGGGAGAGTCACTAAAGGGGCTTACTGTTGTTGTTGTTGTTGTTTAACCCCTGGTCATCTCTGATCGAGCAGACCTGTTATCAATGGCCTTTCCAATCCTGACCATCTCGTTTTATTTAACAACGCACAATGCACCCAAGACTATATCATTTAATGCATCATTTTGTAAGACAGTAAGGTGTGATTTCAAGTTGATTTGGCAACTATTTCTAGCAAGTCGAGCGAATGCGTCCAGGAGATGGGTAGGGGTGAAGAAAGAGGGCGCAGGAAGGGGAGAGAGAGAGAGAATTAGAGGAGGAAAGAGATAGAGTACGAGAGAGACTGCGTATTAGAAAGAGAGACCGACAGACGGACAGGCTGAGACGAAGACAGAGAGAAAGAGTATAAAATAACGGTAAGGAAAAATATGAAAACCATTAGAGGTGTGGTGAGAGTGGAAGAGAAAGAAGAGGAGAAAACAAGAGCAAAGAAGACAGAGGTGAAGGAGGGGGGGATAAAAGTGAAAGTGAAAGTGAATGAAGCAGGGAAAGAGGAGGAAGAGAAAGATGGAAAAGAAGAGAGAAGTAGGAAAGGGGGAGAGATGCAAAGCCTAGCATCCATGTTTTCATATCTTCATATTAATATCTACAAAAAAAAAAAAAGACGCAGCAGATATTTTTAGTTATATTTATTTAATTATTTATGATGTAATAATTAGGAGTCTTTACACCGAAAGGAAGACGTGTCGTGCCTCTCTCACTCTCTCTCTCCCCCTTTTCCTCCCGGATTTCCCTGTCCCTCTCTCCCACTCCACTACTCTCTCCCTCTCTGTCTATCTCTCTCTCCCTTCTCTCCCTTTCTCCCTCTCTGTCTATCTCTCTCTCCCTTCTCTCCCTTTCTCCCTCTCTCAGTTGAAGAATTACATGTTCAAGTACTGCTCTGGCACCAGGGGCAAGACCCAAAGTATTTAGCTATCCAGTAGCCACAACCTCCCATTGGCAGCTATTGTTTAGCCGTGGGTGAACCAAACCTTCATTGGGTAGTCTTATAAAGGAAGACATTCTACCCATGACAATCCCATATTTTTGTATATTCAATTCACTGTTTTTTGTTTTTTAAGATACAATGATATGTGTAATTGAACCAAATTCGATGACTGGCACCCATTCCAGTGGAGCACTAACAACACCATCCAAACGTGATCATTGCCAGAGCAGCTGTCTGGCTTCCATGCCAGTAGCATGTAAATAGCACCATTTGAGTGTGATCATTACCAGCGTCACCTTACTGGCACTTGTGCCAATGGCATGTGAAAAAACATTCGAGCAAGGTCATTGCCAGTGCCGCTGGACTGGCTCCTGTGCAGGTGGCACGTAAAAAACACCATTTGAGAGTGGCCGTTGCCAGTACCACCTGACAGGCTCTTGTGCCGGTGTGGCACACAAAAAGCAGCCACTACACTCTCGGAGTGGTTGACATTAGGAAGGGCATCCAGCTGTAGAAACTCTGCCAGATCAGATTGATGCCTGGTGCAGCCTTCTGGTTCACCAGTCCTCAGTCAAATCGTCCAACCCATGCTAGCATGGAAAGAGGACGTTAAACGATGATGATGTGAAGAAAATGTAGCTATTATTTCTAGCAGGTCAAAGGTGGCAAGCTGGCAGAATCGTTAGCATGCCAGGCAAAATGCTTAGCAGTATTTCATCTGAGTTCAAATTCCGTCAAAGTCAACTTTGCCTTTCATCTTTTAGGGATCAATAAATTAAGTACTAGTGAAACACTGGGGTCGATGTAATTGGCTAGTCCCCTCCCCACAAAATTTCAGGCCTTGTGTCTTCAGTAGAAAGGATTATTTCTACCTGGCTGACCGTCAATGTCAGAGACTCCTGTTTTGTCTTGTCCATTCAGAAGTTGTCATTATTATCATTGTTCACGTTTAGCCCCAAGGCTAACCATGAACCAACAACATTAATTCCTACATTTATAAGGTCATTTATAAAAGTTATACTTGGCTCCATATATAACGAGCACTTAATATTGAACTTATTCAACATGGAAAAACAATATTTAGGGATTTCATTGAAAGATATACCAATTCCATCTAACGACACTTACCTAGTATTATTACTACAGAAAACTAATGACCTAATCAAAAGAATGAGATGGAAGGCATTCTTTTACGACAACAAGGAAAATAAGAAATACCAATATAATGATAACAATAATTATGGACTTAAATCCTATAAAAACCTTCCACAAAACCCACTCTTAATTGAATTCAAAACCAAAATATTAGAATTAATAAAATCCATAAAATTTTCATCATTTTATTCCAAATATTAATCAACTCTAAATGAAATTACAAAAAATATTTTAAAAATCACCTAATATACATGTTTTCTCAGATAAAACAGGGAATTTATATTCCATTACTCCCACCCAATACAATGAATTTATACACAAAGAATTATGTAAATCTTATAAAATAACTAACCCATCACAACTAGATATACTAAATGATGAACTTTCCATAATTATGCAAAAATTAGATATTGAAGATCGCACAGAAATATATACTCCTAACACTCCACACTTTAATCTAAAAGATCATAAACTAGATTTCAATATTAATCCCACTGTTAGACTAATTTGTCCTACTAAATCAGACCTCGGCAGAGTACAAGATTACCAACACCTATAATAGCAGGATGAAATTCGTCGAGATCTTCTATACTTTTAAAAAATATACCAATTTTTATATAAATAAATGCTTAACAATCGATACTTCAACAAAGGAAGAAACGAACAAACTTTACATACTTCAGAAGGACTAACGTGACAACTTATAAGAAGGACAGTATTCCCTTAGTTTTACATGTTTACACATTTATTGCCTTCAATGTATTCTCTATTTGAAGCACTGCATCAGTTCAGGCTCATTTTCCACTGTTTGAAGCAGTGAAGGAACTCTTGTAAAGTGATGCCTTTTAATGTCTCCGTTGTTCTTTTCTTCACCTCTTCCACATCTGCAAATTCCATAGTACCAACTTTCGTCACCAGTGATGACCTTTGAAAAAAGGTCTGGATCAACTTCCAACTGTCCTCTCAGTTCACAACCTGCATTCAGTCGTGACTGCTTTTCATCTCCATGAGCAAGTGAGGCACAAGTTTTGCTGCAATTCTTTTCATTCTCACCCATGCAAACTGCAACACAAAAAACAACAACAACAACAACTGTATCATCAATAACCTTAGAAACAACAACAATAACATCAACACCGCTACCACCACCCCCACCACCAACAACAACAACAAAAACAACATCGACAACAATAACGACAACACAATCAACATAAACAAATGTAGGTTAATATAGTTTAATGTGAAAACGTGTGTCTATCATGCTTTGAAAGTAAATTAGCCATAGTCGTGTGTCTGTGATGGCACAATAAAGCTGTAACGCTGCACAGACCATGAAGTCACAGAAGCATGAAGAGACCTTTTAGGCATTGCCTGACAGAAAGAAACAAATGAAAGCAATCAATGTGGGAATAAAAATACATTTGTTATTAAATTCAGAAGGAAGGCGGTGAGCTGGTAGAATCGTTAGCAAGCTGAGAAAATGCTTAGCGGCATTTCATCCGTTTTCACGTTCTGAGTTCAAATGCTGCAGGGGTTGAGTTTGCCTTTCATCTTTTTGGGGCCTGTAAAATAAAGTACCAGTGAAATACTGGGGTCGATATAATCGACAAGTTCCGTCCCACAAAATAAATTTCAGGACCTGTGCCTTTAGTAGAAAGGATTATTAAATTCAGAACGAAGGCAGCAAGCTGGCAGAAATGTTAGCACGCCGGGCGAAATGCTTAGCAGTATTTCGTCTGCCATTACGTTCTGAGTTCAAATTCCGCTGAGGTCAACTTTGCTTTTCATCCTTTCGGGGTTGATAAATTAAGTACCAGTTACGCACTGGGGTCGATGTAATCAACTTAATCCCTTTGTCTGTCCTTGTTTGTCCTCTCTATGTTTAGCCCCTTATGGGCAATAAAGAAATAAGAATCGTTAGCACGCTGAGAAAATGCTTAGCGGCATTTCATCAGTCTACACATTCCGAGTTCAAATGCTGCCAGGGTTGAGTTTGCCTTTCATCTTTTTGGGGCTTGTAAAATAGAGTACCTGTGGGGGTCAATTTGTTTGATTAAAGGCAGTGCTCCAGCATGGCCACAGCCAAATGGCTGAAACAAATAAGAAAAAAAGAAAGAAAGTAAAAAAGAATATATATATGATGGGTACTGAAAGAAAATACAAGAGGATCAGTTAATTATGATTTTATTCAACATATTCCCCTCAGAGATTCACACACTCAGTACAGCAGCCCTTCAGTTTTTCTAAGCCCTGTAAAGGGACTTGGAAGGTTGGACCTTCAATGAGGCCTTTCACAGTTCCTTTAAAGCCAGGAACTTTTCAGCACCCCCTTGTATTAGGATCAACGATATCAACAAGCCCTTTCACATAAAAATTACTATACTTGCTCCTAAATCAAAAGCCATTCATTTATAAGGGTAGTGACTTGCAAAATCATTAGAGCATTGGAGAAAATGCCTTGCACTGTTTAGTTCTATTCTGAGTTCAAATCCTGCCAGAGTCAACTCTGCCTTTCCTCCTTCTGAGGCCTATAAAATAAAGTACCAGTCAACAAATGAAGTTATTGTTACTGACTAACCCCCTTCCCCTAAAAATTACTGCCCTTAGGTCTAAATTAGTCATCAGTAATTAGAATTATAAAGGTAGTAAATGGTAAGATTGTTAGAGCATTGGCAAAAATGCTTTGCACTAATTAGCTCTTCACTTTCTGAGTTCAAATCCTGTTGAGGTCGACTTTGCTTCTCCTCCTTCCAGGGTTGATAAAATAAAGTACCAGTCATGTACTGGAGTTGATGGTATCAGCTAACTCATCCTCTGGGTTCCAGGCCTTGTGCATTTACTATAAGCAATTATTTAATTTGTAACAGAATCAACAGAGTGTCAGACAAATATAATCTGTACTTTTCTGATTGGCAGAATAATTAGAGTGTTGGACAAAATACCTCAATGTATTTAATTGCAATCTTTTGCATTCAGCGTTCAAATCCCACCAATTCTCATCTTTACCTTTCACCTCTCCAAGTTCAATAAAATAAAGTGCAGTTGAATACAGGGATCCATGTAATTAACCAGCTCCTTCTCATCATAGTTACTTGAGTCTTAATTAGAAATTAATTAAATTAAGAGAATTGCTAGAGTAACAGGCAAAATACTTTGTGCTATTTCATTTCAACCCTTCATATTTAGAGTTCAAATTTCACCCCAGGTCAGCTTTGCCCTTCATCTTTTCAGGAGTGAGTAAATTAATACCAGTAATATACTGAGGATATATTTGGATATACCTTCAACCCTAGTAGTGGTGGCTTTGTGATTGTATTAGAAATCATGCTGTTCAATTCATAGTTAAAGGGATATGTTTTGGCAGAAATGGTAGAGTAGTGAGGAAGGACATCTGTACAAAATCTGCCTCAACAAAGTCGTCTGACCCATGCAAACTTGGAAAGATGGATGTTAAAACAATGATTATGATAATGACAATGGAGTAGACATTCTGTATTGTGTATGTATCTCAGTTATAAGATAGGTACATCACATTCCCAGTTTTCATAAGAGCTGACTAAGAGAGTTGTCAACACGAGGAATATCCAGCCATAAAGCACCACCTCTGTAAAACTGTCCAACCCATCATCCAGCATTGAAAACCAGATTTGAAATACTGTTGATGATGATTGATAAAGCAAACAATATCAGCCACTGTGCCACGGCCACTCATAGCCCATATATGTGCTGTGGGTTTTCAAAGTGAGTCAGAGTACGTCAGGATATTTAAAAAATTTGAGTATTTTTAATACACCCAACACAATTTTATGTGTTTCTTTTGTGTCAGAGTACAATGAGTACGCTCATCACTATTTTAAAACAATCTTGATACTGCATTTTTTTTATATAATAAAATTTGTAAAGAATTCATGACATAATAGTAAAATTTTTAGTGCTTTATATAATATATCAATAGTATTGAATATAATAGAATAGAAGTGTGTACTGTGAAGGCACATGGCTTAGTGGCTGGGGGTATTTAGTTCACGATCATAATGTTGTGAGTTTGATTTCCCCCCTCCCTATGCATTGTGTCCTTGAAAAGGACACTTTTCGTCTCGTCGCTCAGGGTCATGAGTGTTTCGTCCCTTAGCCCAGGGGTTTTCAAACTGTGGTCCGCGGACCACAGGGGGTCCGCAAGGACAAGACAGGGGGTCCGTGGACAGCAAATACTTTTTATGGGCAATTTGATTTTATACATGTTTTTTAATCAAAATCTTTTAATTGACAATAAATCTATTTGTTAAATACAGTTAAATAAATAAATGTAAAAATATATGTTATTTTAAGCAAATATTTATGTATCAATTTCATAAGCGTTTATAAGGGGGTCCCTAAGGTAAAGCCTGAAATACAAAGGGGTCCGCAAGTCAAAAAGTTTGAAAACCCCTGCCTTAGCCTATATGCTTCGCCAGAGTGAGACAGCGAGGACTGAACTAGTCTTCACCTTAAGAAGGGTTCCACCTGCAGTCTCTTATCAACCATAGCCACCTTCAGCAAGTTTTAGCTGTCATGCCTATCTCCTTCCTGGTTTTTTTCGGTTGTCTGGGTTTCAGACCTATCTTCTTCAGGAAATAGCTCACTGACCTAGCAGGAAGGCCACAGTAGCTGACTTCAGTGGGGAACGAGACTGCATGCCATCTCTTGACACGGGCCTCAATGATTAAGTTATAAGGTTGACCTAGGGCTAAACAGCATTTATTCTACATGTAAATATTGATCTTCAGATAACTCATTCCACTTCAATGACTGTTATGAGACTTACTGCTGCTGCTGCTACTACTACTACTATCTCTACTACTACTACTACTACTACTACTATCTCTACTACTACTACTACTACTACCTCTACTACTACTACTACTACTACCTCTACTACTACTACTACTACTACCTCTACTACTACTACTACTACTACTACTACTACTACTATTACTACTACTGCCAAAGCTTTGTGAAAGGATTTGGCAGACGAAAACTGAAAGAAGCCCGTCGTGTATGTGTTTGTGTGTGTGTGTGTGTGTCTGTGTGTGTATTTGTCACCAACATCACTTGACAACAAGAGTTGCTTTGTTTATGTCCCCATAACCTAGCAGTTTGGCAAAAGGATCTAATAAAATAAATACTGGAGTTGATTTATTCTATTAAAACCTTTCATGATGGTTTCCAGCATGGCTGCAGTCCAATGACTGAAACATGAATAAGGCAAAAAGATTTTTAAAATATATCTTTTAAGGTTAGAAATTAGAATTTGAATGAAGTAAATTACAATAATATATATTTCTTTTTTTTATTTAAAAAAAAAAAAAACAGGGAAGTTCAGCACTTAAATGAAATAATTTTGTAAAAAAATACAATTCCATTTTATTTTGTTTTGCAAACTTTTATTTACTTTTGAAAACTATTTTAGGTGCAGGAGTGGCTGTGTGGTAAGTAGCTTGCTTACCAACCACATGGTTCCGGGTTCAGTCCCACTGCGTGACACCTTGGGCAAGAGTCTTCTACTATAGCCTTGGGCCGACCAAAGCCTTGTGAGTGGATTTGGTAGATGGAAACTGAAAGAAGCCTGTCATATATATATATATATACATATATATATATATATATATATATATATATATATATTTATATATATATATGTGTGTGTGTGTGTGTGTGTGTGTGTGTGTTTATGTGTGTGTATATGTTTGTGTGTCTGTGTTTGTCCCCCCAACTTCACTTGACAACCGATGCTGGTGTGTTTACGTCCCCGTAACTTAGCGGTTCAGCAAAAAGTGACCGATAGAATAAGTACTAGGCTTACAAAGAATAAGTCCTGGGGTCAATTTGCTCGACTAAAGGCGGTGCCCCAGCATGGCCGCAGTCAAATGACTGAAACAAGTAAAACAGTAAAGTGTAATTTAAAATAAAATATCTTGACAAATATACCAGACCTGGAAAGAAGGATCTAGTTTTAGAGAGAGAGAGAAAAAAAGAAAAGGGTGAGAGAGAGAAAGACAAAAATCAAAGCGAAAGAGTTATTTGGTAATTCAACAAAATATCTTTTTGTATTATTATTTTCAGGTTCAAACCTTAGAACAATTCTTTTAGTATTTATTTTTACCATTTTGCCCTGATGTTCAACTGAGAAAAACAAATAGATGTGTGTATATTCATGTCTGCCAGTCTCAACCATTTTGTTATTTGTTTTAGTTATACGAAACTGCTATAACAAGCAAGCAGACATTGTCGATTTGGCTAAAACGAATGAGGAGTCGAATGTCGATTCTTGTTGTTCAACATTTGCAAAGCAATGCAAATATTTACACCTGTTGACAGGTGTGTACATGTCATAGGTAGCAAGCATTTTGGGGACATGAACAAGCAAGCTTAGACATGCACAGAGATGTGCATAGATGTATATATGTATGTATGTGTGTGTGTGTATGTATGTATGTATGCATGTATGTACAAATAAGTATATGTATGTGTGTTTGTAGGTGTATATGTGTAGTGTGTATATATGTATATATAAAAATGCATCATATATATTTATATGTAAAAATAATATATATATATATATATATATATATATATATATATACATATATATATACAGTTAAAAAAAACACAAAAAAACAACAAAGTGAGGACGTGATACGGATAGTGTTATTGGACGCTCGGGAAAGGAAGGAGAGAGAGTATGACGTTTCAGGCGGAGCCCTTCGTCGGAAAGACAGAAAGTTCGGAGAATGGAAAAACAGAGGAAGAGGAAAATGGCACCGATGCCCACGAGGTTACATTGTGAAAGGACCGGAAGAGGAGGTGGTGGGGGAAAAGTTCTTTCTAAGACAGGAGAGTGAAACACATATACACACAGAACCAATACACATACACACACATCTTATACATTAATGGCAATTTCTGTATGTTGATCTGTCTGTTATCATCTTGCTGCCTACACCAGTGAACCAATCTTGACAAAACTTTGCATACATGTTAAACTAACATCCAGTTCAATTATAGGCTTATTAGATTTCAATAAAAATCTAAAATGGGCCCCCTAGTTGGGGTTGGATTATCATTTGATAAAATGAGAAGGGTGCAAGAGTGTTAGTGTCAGAGAAATGTGAGTGTGGCTGATATCAGGGAAGGGGAGAACAGCATTGTGTAAGCAACAAATGTTGAGTGGCAATGGGGTGGAGCATTAATACAGCTGTCATTCAGCTGTATTACAAGTGATGCTGCATACATACTTTTGTAAAGACATAGCTACATGCATACACCCCCACACACACACATATAAATATATATGCATAATACATATGTCTCTTATACACCATTTTAAACTCGTGATTACCTGTGTATACATTTGCAAATCTGTGTGTGTGTGTGTGTGTGTGTGTGTGTGTGAGAACTATGACATAAAACGGGGCTGAGAACCAAGCTTTGGTGGATACCTGCTCTACACACTAAATCCACACTGAAATCACAGTTAGCTTTCACTCTCCATAAATGGCTTATAACACACCCACACCTAGTTTTCAGGAAGTCCACCAGACAATAGGTCATGATGCTTCATCAAAGGCTTTCTCCAGAGCAATAAATGCTAAATAGACATTTACTCTTAACTAAATATCTCTCTTATAATTGTCTTACTTTGAAAAGAGCACTGGTAGTAATCTGACCACACTGCATCTCATCTAAGCTGATTCTTTTCCTAATCAGTCATGCTAACTCTCTCTCTATTAACTTTACAGCCTGGTCCATCAGTTTTATGCTTCTGTAATTGCTTTTCTCCAAGGTATCTCTTTCGCCTTTGTTACAGTTGACAATGATGATGATATTATTAATATACCAATACATAAAAACAGGCTAGAGTTGAAGTGCTCAGCATGAGCTAGAATTCACACACAAACGCACACACACACACACATATATATATATATACATATATATATATATACATATATATATATATATATATATATATATGTATATATAATGCACACACACACACACACACACACAAACATATATATATATACATATATACGGCAGGCTTCTTTCAGTTTCCGTCTACCAAATCCACTCACAAGGCTTTGGTCAGTCCGAGGCTATAGTAGAAGACACTTGCCCAAGGTGCCACGCAGTGGGACTGAACCCGGAACCATGTGGTTGGTAAGCAAGCTACTTCCCACACAGCCACTCCTATGCCTATATAGCAATCGTCCTCTCAATGCTCCTCAACCATCTCTGTAATCTCACCTGATCTGCAGTTCATTTTATATCAACGTTGATATTTCTGACACCATGTTTCTGCTAATGGAATGGGTAGATGTTTGAAGTCTGTTCTTTGCACCTGAAAAGAAGTGTGCAATCATTTGATAATGAGCGAAAGGTTCTCATAGAAGGTCAGATATTTCCATCTAACCAGCTCACTGCATTTAGAATCAAACCTGGATTCGCTAGGATTGATGCAGACTTCTTAATATAGCCATTCTTGTGACCACCCCATCGAGTAACCATATAGAAGCTCTCAGTACAAGCAATGAGTTCCAGTGCTGAGTTTAGTTTTTACCTTAAATTACCTGCAATGGATTCGTATTTATAAGAGAAAGTTTATCTTGCCATAAGCTTATAACTACAGTAACGCTTTTCTGCCTAAACTCTTTTTGTATTCAATATATTCCAGTGATATAAACTGCCTGTATGTTTAAATTAATTTTGAAAATAATCAAGAATTTATATGGTAATTTCGTAAAATAACTTTGCGGTTATTAAATTGGTGTTTGAAACAAAACGAAAAGTTCTTACATAAAATTACAAAAGGTTTCTCATTTCAACATGAGCGTTTTAAAAACAGATTTCGTATCATGAAACCAGGAGCGGCCTAGGCGTGGACTGGAATCAAAATGGTTTAAACTTCTTCAGCAGGTTGACATCAAAACAGCAAAGCACAAAGATGGCAAGGATGAGAGCAAGAGTTATTCCCCTTTAAATTATCGAGAGAAAAAAAAATTCAAGGGAAATAACTGCCGTTTCGAGACTAATCTCGCAAATATTTTAAGTTAAATTTCCAATTCCGTCCAATCTTTCCCCTCACCGATTTCGAAAATCCTGGAAAAAGGGTAATAAATACTTCCCTTGGTTTTTGATTGTTCCATAAAAAGGAGGATACACTTTGTTATAAAATTCCTCATCTATTCCAACAATATTATGAAGAGAAAATAGTTTATCAATTTATTATTTACAATATAAAAGGAACATATTTGTAAAATAACTAGGAAACTAAGGTTCTGTGACAGATCACAAGGGGTACCGCGAGAAATATTGAGAATACCGCGAGAATAGGCCGATTACATACAAATGCATTTTTGAGTCACATATATGTTTAATTCTATCTTCATAATTTTACTATATATGTGCAATATAGGTGTATGCATACGGCTGTGCATTGGCACATGCATAGCACCTTGGGTAAGAGTCTTCTAATATGGCCCCAGGCTGACGAAAGCCTTGCGAATGGATTTTGAATGGGGAAATAAACTTCCACGGCAGAAGTGTTAATGCTGCTACTCCCAGGGAAGAGGATTGGCCTTCAGGAGTTTTGCGCTGGTGCCACATAAAAAACACGTAATAGCACTCGAGCTAGTGCCACATTAAAAGCACCTGGCACATACACTATAAAGGGGTCAGCATTAGGAAGGGCATCCAGCTGTAGAAACTAACCCAGAACACATGACTGGAACCTGGTGCAGCTCTCCAGCTTGCCAGCTCTGGTCAAACCGTCCAACCCATGCCAGCATGGAAAACGGACGTTAAATGATGATGATGATGATGATGATGATGATGATGATATTTATGAAAAAAAGAAAGAAAAAATTTTTTTTTAAATCTATTATAATACTCTTGTGTTTTTCTCTGTCACAACATATGAAAGAGAAAAGAAGGGGTGATAGATGAATAAGGAAGTAAGGGGTGATGGCAAACTGGTAGTGGGAGCGTTTCAACTCTGGGTGAGTATATGTGTGTGTGTATGTAAAAAGGAGGTATGTGAATGTGTGTGTGTGTGCAATGGAAGCGGAATGGTGAACATTCAACACTGCAAACAAAAATCAATGCGAAAGGGCCACCAGTGATTTGATCTGGGATTGTTAATCTCCATATTCACAGATGACCTCTATCTACAGGCTGGGACCCTGACAAGTGCTTGTACTCCACATAAAAGTAGACCTGGGAACAAATGGTAGCTACAAGGTTTTATAATAAATAGACAAACAGATAAATAAATCAAGAGACATAAGCAGATATATATATATATATATATATATATTAAATTTTATTTTGCAATTAAGATTATATCTGAATAATATATCTAACACAAACAAAAAAATAAAGCATTAAAAATAAAGATTTACTCATATTTTTCTGTCCATGTTACAATCAGTTCTTAAAATCTTTCAAAACATTCGCATTTGCACAATCCATGAGAATTTTTCATTTTCATTTGTTTTTATTTATTTATTTATTTATTTTTTTCGGTTTCAATTATTTTGAGATTGGGAAGCAGGAAGGGAGGTGGAGCAATAAAGAATTGCAAAAAAGTTAATATTACAAATTTTGTTGCATCTGGGGATAATCATTATACCAATATTATTAACACACACACACTGATTCAATTCCAATTCTTCATTATTAGTCAACTGGTTAAATATCCACTAAATTAATCAATTGTTTAACTTAGTTAAGCAGTAAGTCATTTTTTTTTTTTTGCCAAAGCTCTTTTGTTGCTACTTGCAACCTTTTCAATGACTTTTGTCTTAGTCTGTTACGGAGGCTGCACTTGTCTGCTTGAGATCTTGTTGTGAGCATCTGTGTGCATGCAAGTAGCAATGAAAAACCTTTGACAAACAAATGACTTACAAACAATTGATCAGCTAGTTGGATATTTAAGCAACTGACTAATGATGAAGGAACGGAATCAAACCAGTGCATGTGTTAATGATATTGGCATAACGACTCTCCCCAGATACAACAAAATTTGTTTCAACACACCAATTCACATAAAGAATCTTGCAAACCAGACACAAAAACAAAATTAAAATTACAATTTTACTCTGCATTACCATAACAAGCAAAATAAAGAGAAAAATATCTTCTTTTACTGATTTCAGTTACTGGATAGTGGCCATGCTAGAGTACCACCTTCGAGGATGGTACTCTCACACACATACACACACATGTACAAACACTCCAAAAATAAAAAAAATAAAAACGGTGTTGTTAATGTCAGAATTATGCCTGCACCTACGACAGCACATACAAAAAAAATCAAACAATTGAAATGACTATAGGTTAACGGGGCTGGAGTTTATGTGTGCATGTGCTTGTGTTTATACACGTGTGTGTGCATGTGTATATATATATATATATGTGTGTGTGTGTGTGTACACATACCCATATATGTGCACACCCACACACACACACATTTGAAAATACGAAGAGAAATTCAGTTAATAACAAATTAATCTCTCATCATTTGTGTGTCATTTTTTTGCAGCAGGGAGGGGGTCTGGGTTTTTTGTCACTTTTTGTTGCTGTTTTTTTTTGCTCCATTTTGTTGTTTTTTTTACTTCATCTGTTTCCACAGTCTTTTGGGGGTGGGGGGTGGGGAGCGGAGGTTCTACAGTTCTTTCCTTGAAACGTTTCCAAAGCACGGAATCATTGAGAAGTGAATGCCTTTCAAAGTAAACCCTTCCTTATTTGACAGACAATGTCTTAAACACTCCAATAGTTCGAGTATCGTTGTAAAGATGAGCGTCTGTCAGCAAACACTGCAAATACAAAGGAAGAGAAAACAGAGAAGAGAAAAACAGATTAGACATTTTATAAACAAATAACAATAAAATGATGAACAAATATGATGCTACATTATAATAACGTTGAATATATATGTAGATCCCTCTCCCTCTCTCTCTTTCAGAGAGGCACAAGCACATACACAGACATATACACACACGGCAGTAACTTCCGCCTACCAAATTCAATCACAAAGCTTTGGTCGGCCCGGGGCTATAGCAGAAGACACTTGCCCAAGGTGCCACATGGTGGGACTGAACCTGAAACCATGTAGCTGGGAAGCAAGCTTCCTAACCACACAGCCATGCCCGTGCCTATTTTAGATATTGTATAAAAGGAAGATGCTAGTGTCTATTTATACAGAATTTGGCATAAAAAAAAAACGTCTGTAGATTTATGCTATGATATATCATAGCACAGGGGTATATATGAACACAGCATCACAGAGTGATGTATACATGAATATATTCAGTGACATACACACACACACACACACACATATATGAACACTTGACCTTGAGTCACGCTGTTACTTCTGCTAAATATTAATAAAAATATGTATATACTCATGTTAGCAGAAGTAACAGAGTGACTCAAGGTTCAAGAGATTCATACATTTGATAAGTGCCAATACACAAAACCCTTGAACCTGAAGTGACTTTATATATAATGGAACTGTGATTAAGTATATCAGAAAAAATATATATAAGTCAAAACAATTTGCTGGCTTTTTATGGTTTTTATAATTATTTATATGATATTATGTTATGTTATATATTATATTCATAGTATTTAATGTAATATTGTAATATAAATAAATTATTGGATTGTCAATAGAATATCTCTATATTAAATTCATCTTTATACTTGAATTATACCAATATTTATATGGCGTCCAACTGATGTACCAGTGAATTGGATGTTTAATACACCCCTTTGAAGGATTTGTTTTCCTCGGTTTGTTACTTTATATATGTATATATATATATATATATATATATATATATATATACTTTATTCAACAAAACTGTCCGATGAACGGGAACGTGAAACTCCGAGTAACAGTCTTTTGTTATATTTCTGCTGCTTTTAAATAAAGCATATTACTCTACCTCTGGTATTTGAGTACTCTTTTTTCCACCTTGTTGCACATTTTATGTGCTTACTCCGGTATATATATATATATATATATATATATATATACGATAGATCGCTGGCCACTACACATTCTTTTTCTCTCTCCTTGTTTCTTTCTGTGTAAGAGTGTAGGCTCGAAACGTTAAAGACTTTTTCACTTCCCGAGCGTTATACTAATACATCTGTTTGTTGTCTACACCACCTGTCTTCGTCTTTTGTTTTTTTTTGTTTGTGAATTCTCCCCCTATATATATGTATTTATACATACACACACACACACACACATGAATATATGCAGTGATATCACATGAATATAAGCAGAGACATATAGACCCCACCCCATAAAGAATTATACATACATGCACACACATACATACATACATACAGAGGGTTTCTTTAGTTGATATTATTGCACATACCTTTATTTCAGAATCCGAGTTGTTTTTCTTGAGAGAGAGCTTCAAGAGATGCTGACGGGCAAGAGACGCAGCAAAGGATAACCCACCAGTGATTTTATCATCGTTGATCACTTGTTTCAGGAAATCAGGAGCTGTTCTGTAACAAAGAACAAGCAAGAGAAGAATAGACAACAGCAACATCAACAATAATAACATCAACATCAACACCACCACCACCACCACCATCATCATCATTGTTTAACATCCACTTTACCATGCTTGCAGGGGTCAGACTAAATTCATGGAGGGAGATTTTCCATACAGTTCTTTCCTTGAAACGTTTCCAAAGCACAGAATCATTGAGAAGTGAATGTCTTTCAAAGCAAACCCTTCCTTATTTGACAGACAATGTCTTAAACACTCCGATAGTTAAACACTCCGGATTCTCTGCCTTTTGCAATCTAAGGTAATATTTCTTATTTTAATGCAAGATAATATTCGTGTTAATTAAGGTGGCAAGCAAGTAGAATCGTTAGCATGGCAGGCAAAATGCTTAGCAGCATTTCATCCAAATTTATGTTCTGAGTTCAAATTCCGTTGAGGTCGACTTCACCTTTCAGCCTTTTGGGGTTGATAAAGTAAGTACTAGCTGAAAACTGGGGTCAATGTGATTGACTAGTGCCATTGCCAGAAATTGCTGGTCTTGTGCCAATATTTGAAATGAATATTTGTGTTAGATAAAGTGGCAAGCTGGCAGAAATGTTAAGCAGCATTTCATCCACGGTTATGTTCTGGGTTCAAATTCCACTGAGGCTGACTTGGCCTTTCATCCTTTCAGGATCAATAAAATAAGTACCAGCTGAGAACTGGGGTTGATGGAATCAACTGGCCCCCTCCCTCAAAATTGCTGATCTTGTGCCTATATTTGAAATCAATGTTTGTGTTAGTCTTTCAAACAAGAACAGCACCAAAAGTCAGACATATTTTAAATGGGAAAGCATAGATGGACAACACCACTTGTGTAAGTATTGTTTGTTTACAATTAGTGTAATGTTAAGACATGAACATGCACTCACACACACACACACACACACACACACACACACACACACATGTTGGGCTTCAATCAGATTCCGTGTATCAAATCCTTGCCCAAAGTGCTGTGGAGTGGAATCAAACTGGAAACCACAAGGTTGCAAAGTAAAACTGTTAACTACACAACCATGACTCTATCTTTTCTAAGATAAAAAAAGTACCCTATGAATATTAATCAGTTACAACACACTGTCCCCAAAGCAAATTTGTGGCCTTGCTTTAATGTCCCTTCCTCTCTCTCTCTCTCTTTCTGTTCATGTGTGTGAGCATCTAGTTTTGTCTGAATGAATGTCTCTCACTCTGTATATTTCTGTGTATATTTCTGCACGTGTATGTGTGTACATTTGCCCCCAGTACCAAAAAGTACTTCCACCAAAACAGGTTGAATGTCAGCCATGTCAAATCATCAGCATCCAAATGGCCATGCCCAATCGCCTCATCATCATCATCATCATCACCGTTACACGTTTTGTTTTCCATACTGGCATGGGTTGGATGGTTTGATAGGAGCTGGCTTGACAGGGAAACTGACCAGACAGGGAGCTAGCCAGATGGGAAGCTGTCCAGATGGAAAACCGGCCAGACTCCAATTATCTATTTTGGTTTGGTTTCTATGGCTGGATGCCCTTCCTAATGTCAACCACTTTACAGTGTAAGTTGGGTGGCTTTTACGTGCCACCGACATGTGTGCATTTATGCATCCTCAGAACAAGCACATTTGACATGGTACTGTCACAAAATATTTTTTAAAAGTACTTACTTGGAGTCCTTGTTCTTCAGAGCTTCAACAATACCATACATGAGGTTAGCTGTTGTACACAATGGATCAAGTTCCAACACTTCTTTCACAGCTTCCTCGAACATGGACAAACTGTAGCCACATGTCAGGTCTTTCTACAGTGGGAAGCAAAAAGGAAACATGTAAAACATAAAAAGTATTTTAAGGATTGATAATTAAAGCTGTGATGTTAAATTTATAAAGCTTATGGTCAATAACTCCAATAAGATCAGATATTTTGGGGACAGCCTTGTGTGTGTGTGTTGGGAAAGTTGAACATGTAATTGTAACAGCTTTGTGATTATAAAGGATTTTCCCACATGTATAAATGAGCTCGCAGCATTAATGATCTTTTTTTTTTTTGGCTTTGCTGTTTAGAAGATATATACACGAATATGTGTTTACTTGAATGCAATAACGCATTTATGAGAATACATTAGTGTGTTTACATGAATAGGTTAGTGTGTATAATGTGTTTATGCGAATATATATTAGTGCATTCATATGACTACTTTAGTGTGTTTATGTGAATAACATCATCATCATTATCATCATCAACATTTAAGCTTTTAGCATTCAGATAACAATATTTATTCACATTGTTTCAAATTTATCCTGGATTATCTTGTAGCCTTGACATTTCCACGATGTGATTGTTTATTTTTAGACCGACATTGTAGGGTAGGTGTGAAAAGCTGAAACTGGCTGATTTGAACATAAAACAAGCAGAATATTTTGGCCGGATATGGCCAGCTTAAATGCTAAAGGGTCAATGTCTGTTTTTCTATGCTAGCATGTATTGGATGGTGATTATGCACTACATTATACACAAGTTTATTGGTGTATATTAGTGTATATAAGTATATACTAGTGTATTTGGTGTGAATAGAGGAGTGTGTTTTTGTGTGAATTTTTAAAACACTACATAGATAGTGAGTATATACACATGCTTTTGTATATTGCAGTTAGTCCCAGGTCAGTCCTGATCAGGCTGACCTATGATGAAGAGCTTTTCAGCCATGACCATCCAATCTGTTTTACTTTGCCAAGCATAGTGTATCGAAGACAACATTATCCAATGTGTAATTCCATTTTTAGTAGGGAGATTTGGCTGCTATTTCTAGTAAACTGAACAAAAACATAGAAACATTATTGCTTCACTTGTGTTTGCATTCATGAGTACATGTATATGTGCTTGTGCATGTTTGACCATGTGTGTGTTTGACCGTGTGTGTGTGTGTATTTGTGTGCCTGCACATATGCTGCATGAGTGCAACCTGCTACAATGCAGATGTAACTCAGATATAAGGTGGCGAATTGGCAGAAACGTTAGCATGCCAGGCAAAATGCTTAGTGGTATTTCGTCTGCCGCTACATTCTGAGTTCAAATTCCGCCGAGGTTGACTTTGCCTTTCATCCTTTCGAGGTCGATTAAATAAGTACCAGTTACATACTGGGGGTCGATATAATCAACTTAATCCGTTTGTCTGCCCTTGTTTGTCCCCTCTGTGTGTATCCCTTTGTGGGCAGTAAAGAAATAAGATGTAACTCAGATATCAATGTAGATGACAGTAACTAACCATGAGTCGTTTGAAGCTGTACAGAACCAACCTGATCATCGGCAGAAGTCGACCTTCTCTTGCACTGAAAATATGTACAAAAAAAAAAAGATATAATATGAGAAATCAGAAACTTCTGGTCATCAATCATTGTCATTATGATTGTATTAACTTCTATTTCTCCATGCCTGCATGGGTTAGATGCAGTTTGCTGAAGCAGGTCTTCTACAGTCTTACGTTCTTCCTGTCGTCAGCCCTCACTTGTTTCCAAGCAAGTACTATTTCCTATGGCCAGACATATTTATACAGAATACTGGAAATGAATGACACAGTTTCTATGACAAAGACACTCACAATTATCAGGCAATGTGAAAACAAAGACACACAAACACACGCATATATACATGCACGTATATATCATCATCACCACCATCATTTAACATCTACTTCCTATGTTGACATGGGTAGGACAGTTTGATTGGGGACCAGTGAACTACAGACCTATGTCGAACTCTGATGTCATCTTTAGCAAGATTTCTACAGCTGGATGCCCTTCCTAACACCAACCACTTTACAGAGAGTACTGGGTGCTTTTCTCATGCCACCAGCACTAACTTGCAAGACAGGAAAGGGCAGAGAAAAATGGAAAAGGGAAAAGTTCCCACTACTAAGAGGGAGTATTTTAGAGGAGAAGGTAGAGGTGAGTGGCCAGGTGTTGAAAGGTGAAAGTAGGATAGAGGAATAAGCACAGGAGTCTTGCTGTAGAAGAGATATAGGTAGAGCTGAAGGAAATGAGAGGTAGGTGGTGATAGGGCATTAGAGCAAACTCTCAAGGAACAAGAAAAAGAGCATAAGAGAGGACATGGACAATGGATAATAGGAAGGAATGTGAGTGTATGCTTTTATAAGAGTGTGAGTGGGGAGTAACAGGTGGAGGTAGAGGTTAATGTAGTGAGTGATGAACAAGGGTTGGGGTGTAGATGATGGGAAATACCAGTATGTGAAGGGGTAAGGTGGAAGATATAGGAGCGTCTCAAGAAGAAGAATAGATCAGAAAGGAGTAGAATGATGTGCAAGATGTAGAAGCTGTGGAGAGAGAGAGAGAGAGAGAGAGAGAGAGAGAAACAGGGATACACATAAGCATGCATACACACACATGCACATGCATTCGTACATGCATGGACACACACCTCTGTGCACGCATACGTTTACACATATGCACACATACATACATATATGTAAAGAGAGAGAGGATAACCATACCTTTCAGACTGTGCTAAGTTAACACATTGACCTGCAATAAATTCTGCATCTTCAAGGAGTCCTTCTTTAATGCTAACTTCCTCCAAAATCTGGTGAACAAAAAAACAAAAAAGCAAAAATATATCTGTTGATTTGATTTAAGAAAGGCAGAAACACTGACTCAAACAAAAAAAAGTGTCCCTATACAACAATACTGTGTAATACACAAAAGATTATAAGATAACAGATGAAGAAAGCAGAAGAGACGTACCTGCCAAAACGAAAGCAGTCCACCAGCTTGTACAACACCTTCTTTCACAATATCAACATTGCACAGTTTCACCCCTTCTAATGTACGGATATATGCCAGAGCGTTGAAGTTTTTCTCTTCTTTAAAACACGAACTTTCCAACATCTGAACACAAGAAAACAAAGAGGGGAAAAGAAAAAAAAACAGGAAATATATAATTCGCCAGGTATTTTTGTTCACCGCACCGAATGAGAGAAGAATGCATGAAACAAAATATATAAAACAATAAACAGCTATACATGTCTACAGAAAAATGTGATGGACATAAGAAAAAAAATTTTTGAATTATACTGTGGGAGAGAGGAGAAATTGGAGAGGGCAGAGAAGAAAGAAGGGGGCAGGAGAAGATGGGATCAGAAGTGGACGAAAAGCGGAGGAGGGGGAGGGGGAGGCAGAGAAGGATGGGGTCAGAAGAGGAAGAGAGGCAGATGAGGAGGGGCTGCAGAGGAGGAGGGGGCATGAGAGTAGAGGAGGAAGGGGCATGAGGCAGAGGATGAGGAGGGAGAGAGGCAGATGAGGAGGGGCTGCAGAGGTGGAGAGGGCATGAGCGGTAGAGGGGGAGGGGGAATGAGGCAGAGGGGGAGGAGGGAGAGAGGCATAGAAGGAAGAGGAGGGCAGAGGCGGATGGGGGTCAGAAGAGGAAAAGAGGTGAAAGAGGAGGAGGCAGAAGAGAAGATGCAAAAGAGGAGGGTAGTGGAAGAGGAGATGTAGAGGAGGAGAAATGAAGGAGGAGGCAGAGGAGGACCAGCAGCAGTGATAAAAAAAAAAAATTGAGCAGGTAAATTGAGCTCACCTGTTTCCACACAATCTGTAGTTCTTCGAGGGATGTGAAGATGTTCATGGCACACCAGCATCTCAGCTTCCACATCCATTGTTGAACGCTGACACTGATCTGATCTGCAGAGTTAAGAAGACAACAAAAACAAGAAGACCATTATTATTAACCTATGCTTTGTTGACAAGATCACAATAAGGTGGAAACATGTCCAAAGTTGTCATTCATCTTTCATATTTGTAGAAATAATCAAAATCTGCTGTTCATAAAAAGAAAATATTGGTCACAATAAATATATCAGTATATATAGTGTAGTTGTGCTTCGCTAATGAGGTCATAATAAGGTGGAAACATGTCCAAAGTTCTCCCACCCCCCCGCCCATCTTTCATATTTGTAGAAATAATGAAAATTACATTTGCTGTTCACAGGAAAAAGATTGCTCAAAATAAATATAGTCAAATATAGCAGCCAAATAACCCACAAATTACATTTTGCTATCTTAAAGGAAAGATCATATTGGTGTTGAACTACTCATAAGGTGGATCTGAGGCTAAAGCATAATGGGATTATGAGGAAATCCATTTCTCACCTGATAACTCTAGCAGTACATGATCCAGAAACATCATCTCAGTGAAATAAAGGTTATCTGGAGCCTTCTCGATGACACATTGTTTGATCAAGGCACCAGCATGAATTCCTGGGATCAGATTCAACATGCTACTGAGATCGTCTGTAAAGAGATATACACATATAAAAAGAATAACAACTGAAAAGTAAGGCAATATGTGTGTGTGTGTGTGTGTGTGTGTGTGTGTGTGTGTGTGTGTGAGGGTGTGCAAAAAAGTTCTTGGCTTTAAGGGTATCATGAAAGGCCTGGTTGAAGGCCCAACCTTCCAAGTTCTTTTACAGGGCATAGAAAAGCAGGACTGCTGCAGTAAGTGTGTGAATCTGGAAGGAGAATATGTTGGATAAGATCATAATTAACTGATTTTCTTTTACCCAAAGCTAGGAACTTTTCAGCACTCTCTCACGTGTGTGTATGTGTGTGTATGTGTGTGTCTGTGTGTGTGTGCATATACATACATATGTGAGGGGGTGCAGAAAAGTTCCTGGTCTAAAGGGTATAGCAAAAGGCCTGGTTGGAGACCCAACCTTCTGAGTTCTTTTACAGGGCTTAGAAAAACTGAAGGACTTCTGCAATAAGTGTGTGAATCTGAGAGGGGAATATGTTGAATAAAATCATAAATAACTGATTCTCCTGTATTTTCTTTCACCCAAAGCCAGGAACTTTTCAGCAACCCTTCACATATAAATATGATAACACGCTTTCTTGAATAATCATGCACATGCAGATTGTTGTCACAGGTGTGACAAAATGAGTTACATAAAACACAATGTTACATACCTGGGTGAACATGGTAAGCCTTCTGTGCTACCGAGAAACCATTTCGATTCCCATTTCTGGCACAATGCAAACCAGCTGCAAGGAGACTCTGGACCAAGATAGGGGCCACATCCTATAGACAAAGCAAAGTAAAAAATAACATAACTAAAAGGTGCCAGAAACAGAGACATCAAAAGACAGCTAGACAGAAAAAATGTGTATGTAAGCATGCTTTTTGGATTCTTTTTTTCTTTTTGGCCATTAGTTAATCAGAGAGAAGACAGACTGTGGCCACAACTTTCAAAGAATGCAATCCCAGATTAGTGAGAATAGCATGGCTGTTATCCCCAGGTTCAATGCTTGCAGGGGTAAAAAATTAAAAGGGATCGAAAAAATATGGGCAGCAGGAGAAATGTATGTCTGGTATGAAGAATGTTTTTAAGGCATTCAGCACTACTAAAGATATACAAGGACCTGGTGGTGGGTATTGGTGAGTAATGGTGGTGGTCCCTGATGCTATGGTGCTGATGGTGGTGTGCTGGTGTTGATGGTAGTAAGGAGAGTGGTTGTGGTGGTGCTGATAGTAGTAGTGTCAGTGGTGTGTGGTAGAGGTAGTGTTGTTGGTGGTATTGGTAGTAGTTGTGGTGGTAGTAATGGTAGTGGTGGTGATGGTAAGGTGGCAGCAGTGAAAAGGTGGTGGTGGTTGTGGTAAGATGATGGTGGTGATAAGGTGGTGGTGGGAGTAGTAATGATGGTGGTGGTGGGGGTGGTAGTAATGTGGTGGTGTAATTGGTGTGTTGGTGTTGAGGTGAGTGAGGGCCATTAATGAGTGAGTATGTGTTTGTGTAAAAGGGCAGCACACAGTAATTCATTGAGTGGAAGGCCTTGAATCAATGCACATGTTCTCCTTGAAGCCCCCTGGAACTTTTTGCCATCTGACATGTGGAGTTTTCATTCGGCGGCACTTGGCACAAGCAAGCTTTTGCAAAGTCTCCCTACAAAAATCTAAGCATTCTGATGGTACTTACCTTATTCAAACTCTCATCAAGTTGCTGTGCGTACAACACACAAGTGGATGCCATCTGAGTGTCTTCCGGTGCAAACCACATGATGGCTTTGGCTAATAATATCCACAATGATGCCTTCCATGGATATTTCTGTATAGTTCTCCGGATGTAGTTGCAACCAGCCTTTACCTCATCCTGCAATACAATTGGTGAACCATAATTACAAATCGAAAGTGGCATTCATTAACAGTAACAGGTGAGCTCTAAATGAGCAGACCAAAGTCTATATATATATATATATATATATATTTTATGTATATATTAATATTATCTTGGTTGAAAAAACTTTGATAATGTAAAGATGTTAATAGTTACCAGGGCAGCAAAAACCATACAAAAACTGGGATATCATACTCGGTTAATGGGTAGAAATTCCATGTTAAAGTGATGTATTTTGAGAAGATATGAAGAATAATGATAAATGGAGCAAAACGTGTATGATCAATAAGTTCCTTTAATTCCTACATATGTTTCAAAATATATGTGCACTCTACTCCAAAGAAGTAAGAGATGCTGGAAATGCACAGAAATTCATCGTCAGGGAATGCATTTAGCGCATGTCTTGCTTTTGTATGTTGGTTCCCTGACGATGAATTTATGTGCATTTCCAGCAGCTCTTACTTCTTTGGAGTAGGGTGCACATAAATTTTGAAACATATGTAGGAATTAAAGGAACTTATTGATCATATGCGTTTTGCTCCATTTATCATTATTCTTTATATATATATATATATATATATATATATATATATATATATATATATATATACATACATATATAAGTTGGTATGTGAAAGCACGTGGTTGGATGTATAAAAGATAATAAGAGTGAAAAAACTACAGAAGGCTTGTGTTACATGGTTAAAGTATATATTTAAATTATGTCAGAAAAATGTTATAAAATCTTTTTGGCATATAAACATTGTATTTTGAGAAATAACTGGTTTCGTGTTGTCTTTTCAAATTTCTCTACTTCATTGTAACGTGTTCGCTCCAGTTTGAAAAGAAGAGTTCTAGATAGGGATTTCTTCCGGTATAGGGGAGATAATCGAAATCTAGGAGGTGGTAGAATTTGATTAATTTACCATGGTTTTGTTCTATATTTTTTCCCCTTTTCTCAGTGGGGTGATGAATTTCCTTATTTAAATGTGTTAGCAATGGTTAAGTTTGGGTTTGTATTTTTGAATGAAAAAGGTTTCCTTATTTAATCTAATCTGTGTTGGTGTTCTAATGGCACATTGATAGAAAGGAAAGATTATAAATTGTGGTAGCATTTGTTTTGCGCATTTCTCAATATGTTCACTAAAAGGTATCATTCGGTATTCTGGGCATGCAATCTGCTGTCGATGCAGAGTGCATCTGCGTCTGAGCGATAATCCTGTGGACCCTATGTAGTTCTCGTGGCAGCCCGAGCATCTTATTACATAAATAAGGTTTTCTGAGGCACAAGTAAAGTTAGATTTAACTTTGAATTTGTGTATATATATATATATGGAAGGATCAGTGTGAAAGGGGCAAGTGATAAGACAAGATACAGCAAATATGTCTAATATGTGCCAATGGCACAAGTTTACCTTAGCAAAGAATTCAGCAGCACAGAGCCATGTGATGTCCGCTAAGTGGTCTCCTTTAGGATCTTCGATCTTCGTCAGTTCCTGGACCACAGCTGATGCCAAAACATGATCAGCTCGTATTAAAGCAATAGCACAAAGAGCCTTGAGGCCTTCCACCGAGGGCACAGACATTTGAGAACTGGAATAAAGGGACGATTGAAGGTTCATTATTTGAGAAATTCACAAAGAAATTTGGATTTTATTCTTTTACTTGTTTCAGTCATTTGACTGCGGCCATGCTGGAGCACCGCCTTCAGTCGAACAAATCAACCCTGATACTTATTCTTTGTAAGCCTAGTACTTATTCTAGCAGTCTCTTTTTGCCGAACCGCTAAGTTACATAGACGTACAAACACCAACATCAGTTATCAAGTGATGGTGGAGGGACAAACAAAGGGGTGCTGAAAAGTTCCTGGCTTTCGATAAAAGAAAATACAGGAGGATCAGTTAATTATGATTTTATTTAACATATTCCCCTTGCAGATTCACACACTTATTGTAGTGGTCCTTCAATTTTTCTAAGTCCTGTAAAAGAACTCAGAAGGCCGGGCCTCCATCGAGGCATTTCATGATACACTTAAAGCCAGGAACTTTTCAGCACTCGCACATCATAGTATCTGAAAGCCAATATCTGTGGATGGACTTTACAAAAGCAACTCCAAGATTAACATCCAAATGGAATTAATACAAGCAAAAAGTATTCATAAAAATTAATACACACCCTGTCATTAGTAGTTTGACAGCTTCTTTAATTTTACCCATGTTTAATAAGGCAATTGCTTGAGCAGTCATCACTTGGGAATCAAACTCTTCGGTCATCTGCAGGGCTTTACTATACTCTGAAGAGAGAAAGATATATATATTCGCCATGCTGGACCAATGAAATATACAAGCTTTTTTTCATTCTCTGTTTATTTTCTCTCATTCCTTTCTGTTGAAGAGCATAGGCTTGAAACATAAAACACATTTTTCCCAAGCATCAAACTAATACACTTGCTTGTTGTTCACACACCTGTCTTCATCTTTAGCTTACCTATAAGTTTCAACTATATATATATATATATATATATATATATATATATATATATATATATATATACATATATAGATAGATATTTATTGTTCTTATACAAGAATGTTGTTGACAGTAACTTCAAAGTTTTGCCCAGTCTGATGACGGCTTAGCTGGCCAAAACTACGAAGTCACTGTCAACAACATTTTTGTCAAGAATAATAGATTTGTACTATGCAAAAATATAGAACAACCCATCAAAATTGTTTTTATTATAAATGAACATGAAAACAGGGATTCCTTAACAACAATGGAGCTTTTGTATGATTAAGGTATGTTCAGACTGATGTGTAGCTAGCAGAGTACCCCTTGTTGTGTAATTATTGCATCAGAAGATCTGCTAGCTAGGAAATATATGTAGTCTGAATTTTACCTGCTCCACTCCCTCAATTTGGATGGATGGATGGATAGAGGGATAGATAGATAGACAGATACAAATGCATGCGCGCGCGCACACACACATTTATGTTAGACAAAAGACAGGAGTGCTCAATACATGTTGTAGAGGATAGCAGGGGAAGGTTCTATTTTAATTGAAACTCACAACTTGAGTTTCATGCCACTGCAATCTTCAAACAAGAACAGTACTCGCTTGAAGATTGCAGTAGCATTAAACCTGAGTCAGAAGACAAACTCTCAGTTTTTATTTTCAATAAAATGAGAAAACATGAGAGAGAGAGAGAGAGAGAGTGTGTGTGTGTGTGTATGTACACATATAATATGTATACAGAGAGAAAGTGAAAGCAAAGACATTAAACCTGTAAAAGACATAAACCCTCACCAGCAATCACTACCCAAACAGACCCTTGAGTTGGAAGACTGTCACCAGAGTGGGGCAAAGGTGTCATCTACCAGGAATAGAAGGGAATCACCAACAAATGGTGGATGCAATGACACACTGTTACAGTGCATTCCCCCACTACTACTACTACTACTACTACTACTACTACTACTACACACACACTGTAGACTCAATAAATAAAGGTTGACTTTTCAAACAACGTATGTTTTAGGAATCATTTTAATGTAATATTTACCTTGATAGCTCTCATAAAACTGGCCTGCCTTAAACAAAGTCAAAGCAAGTCCACAAGTACCACCGAAATCCAAATTGCTTCCAATAATTTTGTACTGGTCTAGAGCACCTTTAAAATCACCCAGAGTGCTGATCAGAAGGATAGAAATAAATAAAAGAAATAAAAATAGAAAAACTCATCATAAACATCATCCTTAAATGAAAAACGATGGAATTCTGGTTTAAACATCCCATATAACCTCTTGTAACTTTTTTTTTAATTTTTGGGAATATTCAGAAAATTTTTGCAAATTAGTGTTCTACACATGGAAATTCATATGATTATGCATAAAAAAATTTTTTTAGTCTGTGATTTAAGAGTGATTTTGCTGTTATTTTTAGCACACCCCACGACCTTCCTTGCTTTTGTAACTCAGGCATGTAATGTTTTTGAATCCCCATAAACACATTTAATGGAATCATAATGCACCTAAGGGTGGTCCATTGCTGGGATTTAAGCAAAAATTTTGGACTGTCTGTATTTTAAACTTCGATTTATAAAAAAAAGTTCAAAAGAGCAGAAATTTTAGGAGAAAAGCATTAAAAAAATTTTTTTTTATCATAATCGTATGAATTCCTGTGTGTACAACATGAATTCACAAAAATTTTCTGAAAATTCTAAAAAATAAAAAAGTTACAAGAAGTTATATGAAGTGCTTAAACCAGAATTCTGCCAAAAAAAAAGAAACCACCAAAGTGAAAGACTTAATGGTGTATTTTGAATGCCAATGCAGCTATGGATATCATCTCATAATACAGAGGGTTAAAAATCCCTTGGACGGAAAAAAAGTGGAAAGCTGTCTGCAGACTCAAATCCTCAAACCACCCATCTGTTGTTTTCCAGAGAGTTGAGATTCCATTACCCTAAATTAGTTTTTTTGACTTTTGTCCATCCGAATTAGACACTTTAATCTTACAGTGAGAAAGCAAAGTTTCTTTACATTTAGAACATAAATGCAATTTGTGGTGGTCTGTGACATGAAGCATCTAAAAACAATTTGAGTTGAAAAAAACAGAACAATGAAAGAATTATATGCTGCAATCGACAGACAGATTTGTCCAATCTTGTACCAAAGAAATTAGAAATTATTACAATTACTCACCTAAGTATTCGAGCCAGATTACACTGGACCTTTAACTGGAACTCAGAATTTTCATTTTTTTCTTTCTCCAGCAAATCAATAGCCCTGGATAGGGAACAGATATCAAATATACAGGCTGTTCATAAATTAACTTTCATGATATAAAAGACACAGACTGTTCATAAATTACCTTTACAACTTTCGCGGTATCAAATATACAAGCTGTTCATAAATTACCTTTACAACTTTTGCAGTATCAAATATACAGATTGTTCATAAATTACCTTTACAACTTTTGCAGTATCAAATATACAGATTGTTCATAAATTACCTTTACAACTTTCGCAGTATAAAAGATCCAGGCTGTTCATAAATTACTTTTACAACTTTTGCGGTATCAAATATACAGGCATAAATTATCTTTACAACTTTCGCGATATAAAAGATTACAGGCTGCTCATAAATTATCTTAACAACTGTTACAGTTTATTGTATTTATTAAAGTGGAGACCCATCAATCAACTTTTTTGTAACCTCTGGAGCCCACATAGAAGTGTTCTGATGTTTCTAATTGATTGTTCTGATGCACACCTTTGATTACAGGCCTGTTTGACCCAAGGTTAGCAGGGGGGGGGGGGGGGGGGCTTATACAACAACAACAACATAAGCAACAAGAAAGTGCTAAATGGAATAGTATGGAAAAAGAATTACTTAGAAAATGCCTTTTCTGCCATAGAATGTAATCCGTGCCGTTCCAGTAGGAGACCATACATGTTGAAGGCAACAGCACTGTCTTGGATACGTTCTGAAATAAAGATGAGAATTGAAAGAAATATCCTTAAATATCAAGTTCCGGTAGGAGTATTAACCCTTTCGTTACCAACCCAGCTGAAACATGCTCACATACATGCATTCAAGCATAAGCACATAGACTAAAATACACAAACATGCACACATTTAGTTCCACAAACACATTGTCACTTAAACACAAAATTTTAGTTCAATACATACACACACACACACATATGTTCATTTAAACACACACACACACATCTTTTTTACATACTCACATAACCTTGTCTAGTTGTAAAAACATTTCTTCACACATGAAACAAAAACACACACACACTCACAAACACACACAAATACACATAAGCTCGTTTAAACACACATACACACACACACAGCTTTTTTACATACACAACCTTGTCTAGTTGTAAAAACATTTATTCACATGAAACAAAAACACACACACATACCAGTCTCCTAGACACAAACACATATACATACCTGTGTATTTTGAAAGAGCATCACAGGCAGCAGGTACAACAGACATGCGCTCAATATTATAGCGGTAGAGTGAAGTGTCATGTTTGGTCTCATCTAGTAACATGGAACAAACCCAATGGCCATATCCAATAAGAGATTCCACCTACATTCAAAGACAACAAAATATTTTTTTTAAATCATTTAAATAACTGAAATTATCAATTTTCAAAAAATAATGATTTATTAGTCTTTTTTCACATCACTTAAAGCAGGTGTTCTCAACCATCTTTTATCTATGAACCCCTTTGATTACTATTTTATTCTGGTAGGATCCCACTGCCATTCCCTTGTGTAGTTTGAACTCTGTAAAATGTTAGAGAAAGAAACCAAGCTATTTCTCACAATACATACCAATCCATGCATTTAAAGCAAAATTGTTTTTTCTGGGGCCCTTTAAATACTATTGTGGATCCCCAATTTACTAATTTGTTATGTGGACCCCAAAAAATCTTATATGGATCCTCAGGGACCGTATGGACCCCAGTTGAGAACCACTCACTTAAAGGAAGTGAAGGTGCGTGTGGCTTAATGGTTAAGGTATTCGGGTCATAATCATAAGATCATGGGTTTGATACCCAGCGATGCACTGCGTCCTTATGCACGACACTTTGTTTCATATTGCTCCAGTCCAATCGGCTGGCATAAATGGGTAGTACTTGTTACATGCTGTATCATGCTGAATCTTGACATCAAGGGAACATGTGTCTGTGGAGTGCTCAGTCACCGTTAATTTCACAGACAGGATGTTCTGTGGGTCAAATCAAGTTGAAGAAAGAGAGAACAGTACTTACATGATTACCAAGTTCGGTGGTGTGACGGAACAAATCCATGGCTTCATCATGGCCAACAGTATCAGCAATAAATGCCTACAAAAGAATCAAGGAAGCAATACTCTTTTACTTGTTTCAGTCATTTGACTGTGGCCATGCTGGAGCATCGCCTTTAGTTGAAGAAATTGATCCCAGGACTTATTCTTTGTAAGCCTAGTACTTATTCTATCAGTCTCTTTTGCTGAACCGTTAAGTTACAGGGATGTAAACACACCAGCATCGGTTGTCAAGCGATGTTGGGAGACAAACACAGACACACACACACATATATACGACGGGCTTCTTTCAGTTTCCGTCTACCAAATCCACTCACAAGGCTTTGGTCGGCCTGAGGCTATAGTAGAAGACACTTGCCCAAGGTGCCACACAGTAGAACTGAACCCAGAACCATGTGGTTGGTAAGCAAGCTACTTACCACACAGCCACTCCGGCGCCTATAGCTCAATACATCTACATACATATACACAAAAGTGCACATACACATATGTAAATATACAGTGTCTCACAAATACATGAAAGTATACATACACAATCATTACACACATACACATACATACACACACATAAATGCACACACACACACAGTGTACAAACTTATCTGCAGGTATACACCCATATCACACATGTATGCACATATTAACAAGTGTACACATATCTATGAATGCACACAAATATACACAAATGTACAGACACATACACACACACAAACACACATGCACACACACACACATATATACATACACACATACATACAAATATTTCCACACAAAGAGCGTGGCCATTGCCAGTACTGCCTGACTGGCCTTCGTGCCGGTGGCACGTAAAAGCACCCACTACACTCCCGGAGTGGTTGGCGTTAGGAAGGGCATCCAGCTGTAGAAACTCTGCTAAATCAGATTGGAGCCTGGTGTAGCCATCTGGTTCACCAATCCTCAGTCAAATCGTCCAACCCATGCTAGCATGGAAAGCGGACGTTAAACGACGATGATGATGATGATGAAACTCACTAGTTCTTTAGTTTGCTTATACCATCATAGCTAAGATGGAGCTACATTTAAGTACAGCTGAGAAGCCAACTTCTTAATCACATAGCTATAGTTGTGCCTGTGTCTTATGCCATGTCTGCTCGTTTGAAAAACTGTATCTTTTAAAAAGCTTAAAACCCTCCAGGGACAGTATATTACTATCTTGAAAAAGGAAGAACATATTGTATCATGTAGCCTGAGATATACTAAAGAAAAAGACATGTAAAAACATCCATCCTGAACACACAATTATACAACTGTAACTTACCTGTCCAATCCAACAGGTGACATAATTAGGATCAAGACTCTGAGCCACTGAGAAGGCTTCGTGAGCAAGCTGGAAAAAAATAGCAAAGAGATTAAGAGAGTTGGAGGATAGTGTCCTCACTTTATGAGGACCTGATCTACAAGATCTCCAGGTTTACAAGTTTTATTTTTCAGCTCACTTTTGTATGGTGAGCTGAAATTTTTCAAGCACAAGATCCAAATTTTGAATAAACTACAAAAGTTTCTACTACCATAACAAATGCTTCTGCATGTTACTGAGAAATTTATAGAGGGTGAAAAAAGGCTTCTTCTAAGCAAACAACTCTAGACTTCATCATCATCATCATCCTCGTTTAACGTCCGCCTTCCATGCTAGCATGAGTTGGACGATTTGACTGAGGACTGGTGAACCAGGTGGCTACACCAGGCTCCAATCTGATTTGGCAAAGTTTCTACAGCTGAATGCCTTTCCTAACGCCAACCACTCCGAGAGTGTAGTGGGTGCTTTTACATGCCACCGGCATGAGGGCCAGTCAGGCAGCACTGGCAACAGCCACACTCAAAATGGTGTATTTTACATGCCACCTGCACAGGAGCCAGTCCAGCGGCACTGGCAACAACCTCGCTCGAATGTCTTTTCATGTGACACTGGCATAAGTGCCAGTAAGGCGACGCTGGTAATGATCACGCTCAAATGGTGCTATTTACGTGCCACTGGCACGGAAGCCAGACAACTGCTCTGGACGGTACTCTTAGCGCTCCACTGATACAGGTGCCATCATGATTTCGCTTTCACTTGCCCCAACAGGTCTTCGCAAGCCGAGTTTAGTGTCCAATGAAGGAGAGGTTGGCATGGGTGCCAGTCTAGATTTGTTTTTTAAAAAGAAATTTACAAGTCCTTCTAGAAGTGCTTGTGAATCAGCGACCATGTCTACTGGTGATGGCATGCATGAGTCTAGTGCAAGTAAAAGTGATTCAGAAAACTATTATAATAATAATATTCTTTATTATAAATGATCTTGACATTCTTTTTACTATTCTTGACATTTTACGGTTGTTTTATTGCCATTTATTTACAAGTATTATAAATTTTATAGGTAGAACATTTTTCTGAGAACAAATTATGATATTGCTACTATGGGAAATTATTGCTCTGCTTTACAAGGTTTTGGTTTATAAGCATTCTCTAGGAAGAAATTAACTCATATATCAAGGCATTACTGTATTTGAAACAGCAGAGTTGATAGGTTAAAGGTGGTAAAGGGGAACCTCGACTTTGTTTGTGTTGTGGGGTGGAGGTGCAAGAATGCCTGGACTTAGTGGGTTACAGTCTTGATTGTTGGGTAAACCCCCACCCCACCCCATGTGTGTGAAAGAAATCGGAATATTTCTCCAGATTAAGAAAAGAGAACTGAATCCTTGCAGTGTAAAGATGAATGAATAAATGAATGAATGAATGAGGTAATGGTCCACCACCAATGCTTGCAAGGGCAGTAACTATGAATAGCAGCTGACTTTAAACTGTGACTAATTCATCTAACCCATACCAGCATGTGGAAGGGAGATGTATGTGAGGAAGAGGAGGATGTTGATGATGACGACAATGATGATGATGGTGATAATGATGATGACGACGATACTGATACTGATGATGATGATGATGATACTGATGATGACGAAGATGATGATATTCATCATCGTTATCATCATCATCACAACAATGGCAGCAGTGGTGGTGATGATGGAGGAGGAGGAGGAGGAGGAGGAGGAGGACAAAGTCGGAGAAACTGCAAGAGGTAGATGACGGCAGTTTTATATTGAGCAGAGTGAGAAGAGGAAGAGTCTGAAGTAAGACTGTGTCATACCAATATACTAAGGTAGAGATGTGAAGGGCTGTTGATACATAGTAACAGAGATGTTGACAGCCCTCACATCTCTCTACCTTGGTGCATCATAACCCCACCCAACACTCCAACTATGACTCTCCCCTCCCGCATTTCACACCTTTACACACCGAAACTGTCCTGTCCCCTTCACACAATGCTTCAAACTTCATCACTTCAGCAAGGTACCTGCTACTGTCCCTCTATCATATTTTCACATTCTTCAATACTATAACTTATTTGTTTGAGCGGATTTGCCTTGCAAGTCCTTGGCATTGAGATTTTCCATTTCACGTCCAAAGACACATTCTAATTCTTCTTTGCATGAAGATTTAACAGTGACCAAACACTAGAGAGCTGAGTCCGCACCACTGACAAAGACTCAATGCTGTAATGATTTATAGTTCAATCTAATAAACAACCCAAGAAATGCTCGTTAACAATTTCTTACAGATTTTCATAAAAGGCCAACATGAGTGCAGTACAAAATATTTCAGACCTTAAGTGATACAGAACTAAAAAAATAGTTTCATCAAGGAGTGTAATGTTTGTGATGGAGTACTGCTAAAGGAAACTGGTTCGTTAAAACCCTCCTTATTGTAACATGTTGACTTACCAGGAGATTTTGATTCCGCAGGTAAAGGGCTCCTAAATTTGTCCAGGGCACAACATTCTGTAATAGAAATATTATATATACACAAATATTTATATAAACATACATATATTATGATATTCTCTCTCTCACGCACACACACACATGCATAAGCCAACTAAGAAACTTCTACATAGTCAATCAATTTGCAAAAAATAGCAACCAAATCTCCTTCAGATTCCATATATACATAAACCTTCACATGCACACACAAATACACACACACACACTGTACTTACTTGTGTATAAGTTACAACCCTAATTTAATATTAAATCTTGGTACGAAATTTCTTCCTTTCATAGTTTTAATTTTGTCTTCTAAGTCAAACCCCACTTTTCCCATTAAAATAGTGCGACCAACTAATACATGAGTAAATATGGTATAAACACACATACATTCACACACAGACACACACAAACATACATTATATGTATAAATATAATATGTGACAATTATTCGGTTGCCATAATAAAACTCCAAGTTTTGGATGTCAGGGCGGAAACCTGCACCGGCATCTCTTTAGTTATCGAGGCAATCAAAGTATGCTAT
The DNA here is from genome assembly GCF_046866305.1 of Octopus bimaculoides. Lineage (NCBI taxonomy): Eukaryota > Metazoa > Mollusca > Cephalopoda > Octopoda > Octopodidae > Octopus > Octopus bimaculoides. The sequence continues at coordinate 62,943,692 of NC_142935.1, forward strand.
ATTTTGATTGCCTCGATAACTGAAGAGATGCTGGTGAAGGTTTCTGCCCCGACATCCGAAACTCAGAGTTTTATTATGGCAACCAAATAATTGTTACATATTATATTTACAGATAAATTCCTCTATTTACATAATATCGAGGTCTCTTTCATTCTTTTGTTGTCTTACCATTACTATTAGCATATATATATATATATATATTTATATATATATATATATATATATATAAGTTACTCAATTAGGAAAACTCTTACAAAAAGGACTTTTGTTCCATTATTTTTTAAATAGTTGGCAGATTCTGATATCAGAATGAATGCACTGAACAAGAATATCTCAAGATATTTTCTTCTGTCCCGATTACATCCTCTTATAGACATGTACAATTAAATTTAATGCAAAGACTGCTGCAGAGAAAAATTTCTTTCATAAACAATATATGTGAAAAACACACAAATGAGCTCTGAATTATGTCATCAGACCATGGGATGCATGCATTTCTGCATGGTTGCATGTCATCAGCAATGGATATCGAGTTGTCACTTATAGCCATGAGTATTTGTTCAAATATTCTTTTCTACTCAAGGCACAAGGCCCAAAATTTTTGAGGAGGGAGCCAGTCAATTAGATCCATCCCAGTACTCAATTTATTGACCCCAAAAGGATGAAAGACAAAGCCGACCTCGGCAGAATTTGAACTCAGAACATAAAGACATGAAATACCGCTAAGCATTTCGCCCAGCGTGCTAACATTTCTGTCAGCTTACTGCCTTCATTTGTTCAAATATTAGAACAGCAAACAGTATGTACATTTACTGATACTCTTTTACTCTTTTACTTGTTTCAGTCATTTGACTGCGGCCATGCTGGAGCACCGCCTTTAGTCGAGTCAAATCGGCCCCAGGACATATTCTTTGTAAGCCTAGTACTTATTCTATCGGTCTCTTTTTGCCGAACCGCTAAGTTACGGGGACGTAAACACACCAGCACCGGTTGTCAAGCGATGGGGGGGGGGGACAAACACAGACACACAAACACACATACATATATATATATACATATATACGACGGGCTTCTTTCAGTTTCCGTCTACCAAATCCACTCACAAGGCTCTGGTCGGCCCGAGGCTATAGTAGAAGACACTTGCCCAAGGTGCCACGCAGTGGGACTGAACCCAGAACCATGTGGTTGGTAAGCAAGCTACTTACCACACAGCCACTCCTGCGCCTATATGTGCACAAAGCTTTGTAAAATTGAAATTAATTAATTAGTACACCTTTGATTAATTATGTCCCAGGACAACTTCACCTTTCTTCCTGATTCAGTTAAACAAATACCATGCAAACTAACTGCCTTAATCAGTATAACTGATTAAAACATTTGAAGAGAGGGCCCCAGCATGGCCACAGTCCACTGACTGAAACCAGTATAAAAGATTAAATGAATACTTACGTTGCTGTCTAGCTGAATGGCCTTGGCAAAACAATGCTGGGCCAACCTTGGGTTGTATACAACTTCTGAAGAAGAAACAGGAGAAAAGTCCACTTTTGAAAAACATGAAATAATTTGAAATAATTGGTTAATGGCACTCTGCTAGCTATTTCTTTCATACTCTAGATCAGTGGTTCTCAACCATTCTTTGCCTATGGACGCCTTTCATTTCTATTTTACTCAGTGGATGGGACCCTCAAAGCCATTTGATATCTAAAACCTCCTATATTTTTATGATTAAATATTTTTAGGATTTGTGTTAACAGTTTTAAACATTGTTTAAACATTTTGTGTAGAGTAGAAGTATAACAAGTTTACTGCACATAAATTTTAACAACAAAATCTTATAGGGATCCCCAATGGCCACATGGACCCTGGTTGAGAACCACAACTCTCTCACCGCCCCTCTCTCTCTCACCGCCCCTCTCTCTCTCACCGCCCCTCTCTCTCTCTCTCTCTCTACATACACACACATATTTATTTGCAGTTAGCTCTATGAATGAACTTTAGCCTTTTCAGCAAATCTGAAAAGAGAATAATCCCACATCATCAGAGAATGTTAACTCTTGGATATAACATACCACAGGAAGATATGCCTGGTTAGCACAGTTTGTCTGGTGCCTTAATACTTCAGCCAATTGTCTGATAATGGTAGTTGCCAATGCCACCTCAACAACCACCAACTTCATATTCACTCCACTTCCAAAATAATTCTTCCTGAAATTTTAGAGGTGGTGGTGGTGGTGGTGGTGGGGGTGTTGATTGCATCAATTCCAGTATTTAACTGGTACTTATGTTATCGACTTCCAAAAAGATAAAAGACAAAGTCAACCTCAATGGAATTTGAACCCAGAATGTAAAGCCAGAAAAAATGCTGCTAAGCGTTTTGTCCAGCATGTTAACGATTCTGCCAGCTTAAAGCCTTATTCCACTTCCAAAAAATGGTTTCAAATTCTGGTACAAGGCCAGTAGTCTCAAGGGAAAGGCAAGTCAATTAGACCAACCCCAGTATTCAACTAGTATTTATTTTATCAGCCCCAAAAAGATAAAGTTGATCCCAGAATATCAGAATTTGAACTCAGAACATCAAGATGCTCAAAATGCTGCTTAGCATTTTGTTCAGCAATGCTAATGGTTCTGCCATATGGCAGCATTATTCCACTTCCAGCATAACACCATCACCACACAACCCTTTCATACCTTACACCTTTGTCCTCAATCCCATCCCCTTTCACCAACAATCCAAGGTCAGTGTACCTGTACAAGCAGCCACACCAAGGGCATTCCAGTGTTGGAAATTCTGTGGGTCAAGGGTCACAGCTTGCTTTAAGATCTCAATAACTTTCTGGGCCTTTCTCTCGACTTCCACGGATTTGTGCTGACCCTTCCTCAAATACATGGCTTCAATTTCCTTCGTCTGGTACATGAAGCTGACCCCAAGGTCATGCCACAACGAAGAACATTCTGGGAAACATTTTATTGCTTTGCCATAACATCTGCAATAAGGAAGAAGGAGATTAATTATTTTTGATATAACGACAATTCTGATGTGGTTAATTAAGAGACGGTAAATCCTGCAATCCCTATAATGCAGGCATTGCTGATAGTAAGAAAGACTTTCTGAGAGAGACAGGCCTAGAATATCTATAATGAGCTTCAAAACTAACACTGTCAGTTATAACAATGTAGGTTCCGGTTGATCCAATTAATGGAACAGAATGCTCGTGAAAGTTTTGAAAGTGAAAATGAGAAAAAGAATAGGGACAAAAAAAATAAAATATTTGTAAAACTCTTACTTCGATCCCAGTTCCATGATACTAATTTTATGTAAAGATATTTTATTTTCTGGATTAGGTGCATTTGCCGTTGTAAGTTTACAAGGGACCATCAATTTTCTGAAAAATAAAAAAAAATCAAATTATAAAAATGCAAACAACAATTTCAATTTTCTTTTCTACTCTAGGCACAAGGCCCGAAATTTTTTTTTTTTTTTTGGTGGGAGGGCAGTCGATTAGATTGACCCCAGTACACAACTGGTACTTGATTTATAGACCCCGAAAGGATGAAAGGCAATGTCGACCTTGGCAGACAACAATTTCAAATTTGGGAACATTTTTCTTTATTTGAAATACAAATATGAAAATGTCTAAGATAAGTTTTTGTTAATAACATCATCATCATTTAAAGTCCACTTTGTCTAATCAACACTTGGTTGTTGGTGGTGGTGATGGTGGTGGTGGTGGCAGCGGTGGCGGTAGTAATGGAAGATGTGCAGTTCTCAGGTCACCAATTACTTTACAGAGTGTATTTTCAGTATTTTATTATGGAACCAGCACAAGAGAGGAGGGTGAACAGAGAGAGAGAGAGAGGGAGAGAGAGAGAGAACGAGAGAGGGAGAGAGAAAGAGAGAGAGAGAGGGAGAGAGAGAGAAAGAGAGAGAGAGAGAGAGAGAGAGTATGATGAGAGAAACCATGTGTAAGAGTGGTGGAGGAAAAGAGCAGCTGAAGCGAGGCAGTGAAAGACAGCTATATGTTGGTTGTTGGTAATGAGACTGAATAAACAGAATAAGCAGTGAGTAAGAGAGTGTGATAAAGAGAGAAAGAGTGATATAAGAGAGAGTAATAGAGGAGAGTGATGGGTGAAAGAGAGCAATGGAAAAAAGCAGAGTGATGGGAGAGAGAAAGAGTATGCTGGGTGATAAGAAAGGGTTGGAGGTCAATAGTGAGTGACAGTAAAAGAAGTACTATGAGAAGGTAATAGATGAGGGAGTAATGGAAGCCCTAATCATGAACAGAATTGAGTGGAGCATTGTTGTGTGCTGCACAAATATGAGGTCTGAAGTGAGAAAGAATGCATGCAACTAAGCAAATTATTACTTGTATTGAAAAATTAAATTACTCACCTAAAATTATTTATATCAACAACATTCAATATGGTACAGGCATCACCTAACATCTTCCAGATACAAGATAAATCAGGACGTTGACTAGCTGCTCTGTAATAGAAACAAAGACGACAACACTGAGAGAGAGAGCAAATACAATATATTGTAGCTATAACACCATTATGAAATCATGTCCTTCTTAATACACTCAGAATCTGAAGTGAGTCTTAGCTGTACAGTGCTGGTCTCTTTGTATTTTTTTTCCTTATGGCTTACTAAGATGAGATGGGCCAATGCCTATAACTTTGGATAGAACTTCTGAGGCTGAGATAACCCTCAATTACACACTTTATATTGTTTGTTATGGCTAAGCAGGACAGGGAAATGCAAGGCCTCTGAGTCAAAATAACCCTTAGTTATACTGCACTAGCCTCTTTATATAATGGCTTAACTAGAAAAGGAATGGAAGTATTCAAAACCTGATGCAGAACCTTTTGCAAAAAGAGTAGTTCCCAATGCTAAAGACTCAAGAGACAACCAAGTGTTGTTGTTGGTGGTGATGGAGGTGTGATGGCTGTAATGGTGGTCTTTAACTATTTTTAATTAGGCAAACATTGATTTTTAAACTCAAGTACCTTGATATTTACAGCAGGAGAGAGAGAGAGAGAGAGAGAGAGAGAGAGAGAGAGAAGAAAGAAGTGTATTCCCTTGCAGGAAAGAATATAAAGGAATTGGTTTTGTGGGGTTGAAATGCACCTGAGTTTTAAACATGTAGTTTTAAAATTTAGTAACAAATTTATCAAAATACTAAACCGGTTTCAACAATTTTTTGTTTTTCAATGGTAAATAAAAGTTTAGGAGACATTGAAGGTACAAGGGAAAATTCAGAAAAACCTTCTTAAAAGACCAACTTTTCATACACATTTGGTCTATTCAATAAGTTTCAATGAATTTCATAATGATTATACCTGATTGAAAGTTAAATGAACAATTAGATACAATGGAGTCTTTAGAAGGGTAAGAAAAGAAAGGAGAAGAAAGAAAAAAGCATTTTTTACAATTTCTTTCATAGTGCCCGAAGGTGGATTCTTCGTTACTGGTTTTGCAGGTGAGAGCTTGAACTGTTTAAGCTGAAATTGTTTTATATATATAGGTTTTTAAGGTAAAGGTTCAAGTTTGATTGGTTGTAGATTTAATGAAATCATTTGTTTTTGTCTACCAATACATACATGTGTGTGTGTGTGTATGTGTATAGTCATTAGGAAGGGTATCCAGCTGTAGAAACCAAACCAAATCAGGCTGGAACCTAGTGCAGCTCTCAGGCTTGACAGCTCTGATCAAACTGTCCAACCCATGCCAGCATGGATAACAGACATTACAAAGGAGGAGGAGGAGGATGATAATAATGGTAGAGAGAGAGAGAGAGAGAGAGCACAATACATTAAAAAAATGCTAAAAAACAATAAATGGTTTACCTGGTTAGATAACATATTGCTTCTTCACAAGCATCAAGTATGCGTTTATCAAGGAATCGACTGATGAAGGATTTCGCCTGCAACAGGAGTGTTTCACCAACTCCTATAGAGTAAAGTTTAACAATAATTTAGTCAAACCAATATTGGAGCAAGAAATAGTAGCCAAATCCCTTCTCAATCACACCTTACTGTCTAAAAAGAAAAGGTAGATATTGGATAATGTCCTAGATGCACCTGTCCTGAAAATAATGCAACTGTGAAAGCTGGAAGAATAGTAAAACTAGTTGGTGCATTTCAAATGCTACCAATGATTTTTCCCATGTAGTCACATGTGTGTCCATTCTGTCACATACATGTGGTTGTGATGCATGTGCCTGGTCTACCCTTATCAGACAGGTAGTCATGATGGGTATACTGGACTTCATATATTTGTACCCTAGTGTCACTTTGATGACATGCACTGCTATCTCACTCAATAATAATAATAACAATAATAATAATAATAATAACAACAATAATAATAATCCTTTCTACAATATGCACAAGGCCTGAAATTGGGGGAGGGGACTAGTTGATTCCATCAGCCCCAGTGCTTAACAGGTACTTATTTTACGGACCCCACAAAAATAAAAGACAGTCAACCTCAGTGGAATTTGAACTTACAACAAAAAGATGGATGAAAAATCACTGAGCATTTTGCCTGGCACATTAACAATTCTGCCTTAATCCTTTAGCATTCAGATTCCTCATCAAGTATAATGCTTATTTATTTAAACTGTTTAGAGTTAATCCTGCATAATCTTGTAAATTTCAATGATGTGCTTATTTTTAGAATGACAATGTAGAGTAGGTATGAAAGGCCAAATCTGGCCAGTTTGAACATAGATCCAGTAGAATATTTGGGCCAGACATGGCCAGTTTAAATGTTAAAGGGCTAATAAAGATTATAAAGAAAATATTTTCACCTTTCAAAGCTGGAACATAATCTGGTTCCTTCTCCAAAATCACTTTATATTCTGTGACTGCTTCGGAGTACAAACCAAGAACTTGTTTTATAAAAGCAATCCTGAACAACAAAATAAAAATATGAAAGCATTTTGTTTATTTTGTTTGTTTTACTTTCAATAAATGACATGTTATGTGTGTGTGTGTGTGTGTGTGTGTGTGTGTGTGTGTGTGTGTGTGTGTGTGTGTGTGTGTGTGTGTGTGTATGTGTGTGTATGTGTGTGTGTGTGTGTGTGTGTGTGTGTGTGTGTGCATTTAAATCATCATTATCTAATGTCCACTCTCTCATGCTTGCAAGGGTCAAATGGATTTGTTGAGGCAGGTTTTCTATAGCTGGATGCCCTTCTTGTTGCCAACCCTCATCTGTTTCCAAGCAAAGTAATATTTCCCCAGGACCAGACGTGTTTTCCATAGAAGACCAGATACAAGTAACATCACTTGTTTGACAATAATGCTCATTTACAAACATCATGTTATGTCAAGAAAATTGCACACACACACACACACACACACACACACATACATATATGTGCATGCCTGTGTATGTGCATGTGTGTGTGTGTGTGTGTGTGTGTGTGTGTGTGTGTGTGTGTGTGTGTGTGTGTGTGTATCAGAATTCTTTCAGTTTCTGCTCATCGAATTCACTCAAAAGGCTTTGGTCAACATGAGGCTAAAGAAGACACTTGTTTAAGATGCTGCACAATGGGACCAAACCTGAGACCAAATGGTTGGGAAGAAAGCCTGTTAACCACAAACCCATACCTTCACACACACATACACACACACATGCATCAATATTTTATACTCACTTTCCATGATGGCTCAGTAAAGCAGGTCGCAACAATCCTAAACAGGTCAGAGAACCACATCTTTCTCATTATATCTCTAGTTTAACATGGTTTCTTTGGCTGGATGTTCTGTCTAATACCAGCCATTTTAAAGAGTGTGGTACGTATTGGCATCAACACTAGAGAGGTTACCATATCCTCCAAAAGACAAGAAAAACTAAAGGGTTTTCTCAACCTTATGCTGACTACTTATTGACCAACCACATTACAGGGTGTACTAGATGTGTTTTATCATGGCACCAGCACTGGTGAGGTTGCTTTGTACCCTGCAGGACAAAACAGGATCCTCACTGTTGTATGTTGTTTCTTTTCAGGACAACATGACAAATAAAATGGTAAGGCAGGCAGGTGTGAGCAGATATACTGAATGTAGTGCAATAAAAGAAATTTTTAATCAAAGTTAACCCTTAATGAAAAGAAAAGTCATTAAAAAATAAGAGATAATGACAATCATTGTCAACTAAGGTAAAGGAGAGAAATATACATACGTATGTATGTATGTATGTTTACTTACATGTACTGGCTGTAGACGGAGTCTGCGTCAAGCTGAAGAAAGAAAGAAAGAAAAAAGAAAACTTATGGGCTTTCATGATTATTAAATAAACAATATAGTTTCAATACTGTAACAATGTTAGTTTGAATTTAGAAATTTATTTGTTAATTTCTACTAAATTCCTCTTTAAAGTTAACTATGGAGGATTTTTATAGAATCAATAAAAAAATATAACTATTAGAATGTTTATTAGAATATAGTTGTAACAAAGCTATATTCAGAGATAGAGTGCCTGTATCCTTGGTTACAGATTGATCCTGGAACCAAATGGTGGCAAAGTTCCCTCTCTCTCTGTCTGTCTGTCTGTCTCTCTCTCTCTCTCCCTGTGTGCATGCATGTGTTCAATGAGGACGGTGTTGCACTCTCACCCAGATTAAAACCGAAAATCTGTTAGGAGACTCGTCTCCTCTTACATACCTCAGTGACCTTAGTAAATGCCTTTAAAGCTGCCGTGTAACTGCCTCGATTAATGTATGCCTCACCGAGACATTCCCATATATGACTGTGTGGATAAAAGAGAAAAAAAGAATAAATAAAAGGATAAAGATTTTAAATGTTTACAAATTGAAAACATAACTAATTCACAACCAGTCTTACAGTTATAGTTCAGGGGGGAAAACATTTACATGAGGGGGTACAGAAAATTTCCAGGCTCTGGGTAAAAGAAAATACAAGAGGATCAGTTAATTATGATTTCTTTAACATATTCCATCCAGCTGTAGAAACTCTGCCAAATTAGATTGGTGCCTGGTGTAGCCATTTGGTTCACCAGTCCTCAGTCAAATCGTCCAACCCATGCTAGCATGGAAAGTGGACATTAAACGATGATGAGGATGATGATGATGATGATTCCCCTCTCAGATTCCCACATTAAAAGAGCTCGGAAAGTTGGGCCTCCAACCAGACTTTTTGTGATACCCTTAAAGCAAGAACTTTTCAGCACCCCCTCATGTGTGTTTGTTTATGTGGTTGTATGCATCGTTATCTCAACATCATGTGATGATTGTAAATGAGCCTCCTTGTCATACAAGAGAGGTTGTTTGTTTCCAGTCTTCCACAGAAAAGCATATCTGGCCATGGAGAAAATATTACCCTTTCTTGGAAAGCAGCAAGGATTGGTAAACAGAAACTGAATGAAGCCCATTGAATATACGAGGGGGTGCTGAATTGTGGCTGTTGGTCGCAGTCATTGGTGATGCCATGCAAATGACATCCATGAACCGTCAGGGTCACTGCTGGTGCCATGTAAACGGCACCCACCCATGAATTGTAGTAGTGGTCGTTGCTGGTGTCGTGTAAATGGCAACCGTGCCGGTGACATGTAAAAGCACCCATTACACTCTTGGAGTGGTTGGCATTAGGAAGGGCATCCAGCTGTAGAAACCATACTAAATCAGACTGGAACCGGGTGCAGCTCTCCAGCTCATCAGCTCCAGTCAAACCGTTTAACCCATGCCAGCATGAAGAGCAGATTTTCAATGATGATGATGATGATTGGAGAACCTAGGCAAAGTTGACCATCGCAGTATTTGAATTCAAAGTGCAGAGAAATGGTACAAATATAGCAAGATAGTCAACTTGATATCCTAACAACACTGCCAATTTATCACCATTAACAATAGGATTTGCAAAATACTTACAAATCAAGAGGATCGGGACGCAGAGCAGCTTGGAAAGAAATAACAGCATTATTGGGGTCCTCGTTCTTCAAATATTTCAATCCTAACCGTAACCAAGCCCATTTAGCACTGCAATAAAGAAAGAAAACAAAACAATATAAACATTAATAAAAACAAAACACTGAAATAGTATTTTAATATATTACATGAAGATGATTGATGTTGATGTATAGATAACACGATCTATGATCTATGGATGTCTTAATCAAGGAGATCTGTAAGCTATGGCTGTTCTCGTTGAGCAGATGAATAACCCATGGCTGTCTTGATCAAGTACATTTATATAGGCTACCTTGATCAAGAAGATCAATAAGCTACAGCTGATTAAGATCAATAACTCATGGCTGTCTAGATCAAGCAGACCTATGATCCAGGGATGTCTTGATCAAGTAGCTCAATGACCCAAGGCTATCCAGATCAAGCAGATCTATAACTCATGGCTGTCCTGATCAAGCAGATCAATAACCCATGGCTGTCCTGATCAAGAAGATCAATAGCCCATGGTTGTCCTGATCAAGCAGACCCATGACCCATAAATGTCTTGATCAAGCAAACCTGTGACTCATGGCTGTTTTGATCAAGTAGACCTATGACCCATGGCTGTCCTGATCAAACTTCTGTACTGTCTCAGCCACAAGGTATTGCTCAACTCTATGGTATAGCACAAGTAAAAGACACTTGCCCAAAGTGCCATGCAGTGTGATTGAACTCGAAATCACATGGTTGCGAAGTAAACTGCTAAATCACACAGTTATTTCTGCACTTATATAAGAGAATAAAATACATTTCATACTTTGAGCCACATCAGATGAAAGTCACATCATATTCAAGCTAGAATTGTAAATGATCAAAGATTTGACCAACCATGATCACCACCAACTTCTTTCAGGCTCAGTGTACCTAGGATCACCAAAGCCTTGTGAGTGGATTTGGTAGACAGAAACTGAAAGAAGCCCATTATATGTGTGTGTGTGTGTGTGTGTGTGTTTATATTTCTGTGTGTGTCTTTGTCTCTGCATTTGTCCCCCATCATTGCTTGACAACTGATGTTGGTGTGTTTACATCCCCATAACTTAGCGGTTCAGCAATAGAGACTGATAAAATAGGTACTAGGTTTCAAAATTACAAAATGTCCTGGGGTCAATTTCTTCAGCTAAAACCCCGTCAACGTGGTGCTCCAGCACGGCCACAGTCAAATGATTGAAACAAGTAAGAGAATAAATCGACCTCAACTATTCTTTTATTATTTGGTTAAAGGCATCAAAGCCTGTCACCACACTTCTCTCACATGTTTGCACATCTCACTTTTGCTATATTAATCAGTAAAGACAGGCAGTTAATTACTAGGCTAGTTAGTTACTGCATTAATTAAAAATGCTTGTAATTCACTTACCCACCAGGGCCAGCTTTAGTAGTCACAGACTTCAAATATTCTAAAACACTCTCCTGGAAAGAATACCAAAACCAAAAGTATTAATTAATCTTTCATAGGCTGGTGGGGTCTCAAGGGACCCCAGCAAATTTTAAAAGTTATGCAACCTTTACATTCTTTATTTAAATGAGTTTATATATCATGACTTTTATCGTCAATAGTCTACGTATTGCACAAACAAATTTTGAGTTTAAAATTTCCAGTCATATGGATGTTATAGCATAAAATGTGGTCAATGGAATCCAACTGGACCCTATTGGCCTTCTGGGAAATTAGTTTTTCTTGTTCTTTTTCATATATTCTGATGAATTATAAGTCAATTTTCTTTATATTTATACTGGTATGAATTGATATATTTTTTTTCTTTTGTTCTTTTTGTTTTATTTTATGGCCGTTGCCAGTACCATCTGACTGGCCTTCGTGCCGGTGGCACATAAAAGCACCCACTACACTCTCGGAGTAGTTGGCGTTAGGAAGGGCATCCAGCTGTAGAAACTCTGCCAAATCAGATTGGAGCCTGATGTAGCCATCTGGTTCACCAGTCCTCAGTCAAATCGTCCAACCCATGCTAGCATGGAAAGCAGACGTTAAACGATGATGATGATGATGATGATTAGTGCTATATGTATAGTTTATGAAACTATAAAAGAAAAGTGCTAAATTCCTTGTTCTGTATCATGCACTCACACATACATACAAGATTAAACAAATATTATTTAATGGATAGTGCGGAAATGTGCAAAAATAAAAGGGAACCCCAATGGCTTTTTGTGTAATTCCAACCCCGGCAGCCCACGAAGGGTTACCTGAAAGAATCATTGAAGTTTTGGACAAAATACCTTGTGGTATTTAATTACAACTCTTTACATTCTGATTTTAAATCTCGTACAAGTCAACATTGTAATTATCCTTACAGGGTCTCTAATATGAAGTATTAATTAACGAATGAGGTTGATTATTTCAACTGCCCCTTTGTCCAAATTTCTGACTTTGTTCCTATGTTAGAAACTATTATTCTTATTATCATTATTATTACTAGGCAGCAAGCTGGCAGAATTGTTAGCATGCAGGGAAAAATGCTGAGCAGCATTTCATCCATTCCTACATTCTGAGTTCAAATTCTGCTGAGGTCAACTTTGCCTTTCATCCTTTCAGGGTTGATAAATTAAGTACCAGTGAAACACTGGGGTTGATGTAATTGACTAGTCCCCTCCCAACAAACTTGAGGCCTTGTGCCTCCAGTAGAAAGGATTATTGTCATTATTATTATTATTATTATCACTCTCTGAGTGGTTGGTGTTAGGAAGGGCATCCAGCTGTAGAAACTCTGCCAAATTAGATTGGAGCCTGGTGTAGCCATCCGGTTGCACCAGTCCTGAGTCAAATCGTCCAACCCATGCTAGCATGGAAAGCGGACGTTAAACGATGATGATGATGATGATGATTACTTAGGCAATGAGCTGGCAGAATCGTTAGCATGCTAGGCAAAATGCTTAGCAGTATTTCGTCTGTCTTCACGTTCTGAGTTCAAATTCCACCAAGGTCAACTATACCTTTCATCGTTTCGGAGTCGATAAAGCAAAGTTTAGTGTCCAATAAAAGAAAGGTATGCCTAAATGGGCTGGTTACACCACTGGCATAGGCCACAGGTTATAGTCTCACTTGGCTTGCTGGGTCTTCTCACGCACAGCATATTTCCAAAGGTCTCAGTCACTAATCATTGCCTCGGTGAGGCCTAATGTTCAAAGGTCGTACTTCACCACCTCATCTCAGGTCTTCCTGGGTCTATCACTTCCAGTTTCCCTCAACCGCTAGGGTGTGACACTTTTTCACACAGCTATCCTCATCCATTCATACCACATGACTATACCAGCGTAGTCGTCTCTCTTGCACACCACATTTGATGCTTCTTAGGTCCAACTTTTCTCTCGGAGCACTTACACTCTGTCGAGTATGCACACTGACATTACACATCCAACGGAACATACTATAAAAACAAATAAAGATTATTATCAAAAATAATTAAATATCATATCATAATCAAACATTCTTCTTATAGTGATGATACTGCTTAATCCAAGGTTAGTCCAAATCAAGTATTCCTACAATCAAAAGCAATCCAACTGTGACCACCCCTCTTGTGTGGAATATTTGGCTGCTGTTTCTAGAAAACCTTGGAACTGTCTAGAAGTTTTGTTATTAGCTCTGTGTTTCTGTATTCTTTGAATAAAATCACACTTACATCTCCAACATCTCCAGTATCCATCATAATATCACAGAATGCAGCACCAACATCGGAATTTTCAGGATCAAGATTAAAAGCCTTTTGATAACATTTTCTAGCTTTTCTGTAATAAACATAAGTTTAAACTAAGTGTATAAGCAAAAAATACAGTTTTATATATTAAATGTAAAGGTGAACATTGGTTAAATAGGACGTGTGTGTATGTGTGTGTGTGTGTGTGTGTGTGTATCATATATACACATGTAAGTATTGGATAAAATGAATATAAATGGTTGTGCACAATGATAGATAGAATATACATATGTGTGTGTGAGTGTATACCAGCATTAAATATATATATATATATATATAAGTATATTATTAATAATTTAATAATGAGGCTGCAAAGAGAGAGACTTGGGGAAACTGCTATGAAGGGTTGCTAAATGAAGAGAATGAATAGAAGAGAGTCTGTCAAATGTCGACCCAACAGAGGGACCAGCTATCCGAATTGACAGTACCTTGGTAGATAAAGCAATTAAGGATATGAAGATACCGGCACATCAGGAATCACTGCATATATGCTTAAAATATCTGGCAATGTAGGCTATAGACTAGTCACCCGTATAGTCAACCAGGTGATACATGAAGAAGTCATACCCAATGACTAGTGTAGCAGCACCATAGTCAACTGCTACAAAGGTAAAGGTGACACATTAGATAGGAATAATTACAGAGGTATCAAATTGTTGGACCAGGTGATGAAAGTTATGGAGAGGGTCATAGCCCAACTAATTAGGGAGAGAGTTAGTTTAGATGAGATGCAATTTGGGTTTGTGCAGGGAGATACACCACTGGTGCTATATTTCAGGTAAGACAACTGCAGGTGAAATTCTTTGCCAAAGGTAAACTTCTGTACTTGGCTCTCATTGACATAGAAAAAGCCTTTGACAGTGTCCCCTGATCCCTTATCTGGTGGTCAATGCAGAAACTAGGGATAGATGAGTGGTTAGTGAGAGCTGTACAAGCCATGTACAGGGATGCTGTCAGTAAGGTGAGGTTTGGCAATGAGTATAGTGAAGAATTCTAGGTAGGGGGTAGGGGTCCACCAAGGATCAGTCCTCACCTCCTTATTCATCATAGTCCTCCAGGCAATAACAGAGGAATTCAAGACAGGATGCCCCTGGGAGCTCCTCTATGCTGATGACCTTACTCTAATAGTTGTGAAATGATTTTCTAATGTGCCACCAGCACAAATGCTATAAGGCGATGCTGGTAATGATTATTAATTCGTATAATTCATATTGTCTTGAAGTAAACATGCATTACTGTGTAGCTTCAAGATTTCAATAATGCAATTGTTTATTTTTTAGGTGGCACATAAAAAACACCATTTTGAGCGTGGCCGTTGCCAGTACCGCCTGACTGGCCCTCGTTCCAGTGGCACGTAAAAGCACCCACTACACTCTCGGAGTGGTCGGCGTTAGGAAGAGCATCCAGCTGTAGAAACTCTGCCAGATCAGATTGGAGCCTGGTGCAACCATCTGGTTCACCAGTCCTCAGTCAAATCGTCCAACCCATGCTAGCATGGAAGGCAGACGTTAAACAATGAACAATGATGAATGAAGTTGTAGGTTAGGTGTGAGAGGTTGGATCTGGTCAGTTTGGGCATAAAACTGGCAGAATATTTTGGCTGGATATGGCCAGTTTAAATGTTAAAGGGTTAAGGCAAGCCTAGAAAGGCCATACAATGTTACCCTCTCTTCTTCTCCTCCTCCCCCAGAAAGGATGAGAAAGGGAGGTGGATGGGATGAGAAGGAGGAGGGAGGAGGAGGTGAGGGCAGTGACAACTTTACACACACACATTACATAAAATGCAAAGCCTACTCACTCTTTGTCTTGTTGTACATGAAGATAGAAATGTCCGAGATAAAGAAATATCTCACAATTGTAAGGATCCAACTTGGCAGCCTAAAACAAAAAGACATATATAGATATATATATACAGCATTCAGATTATTCTGCCAAATGTAATGCTTATTTATTAACATTGCTTTGAATTAACCATGTATAACCATACAGCTTCAAGATTTTGATGGTGTGATAGTTTTATTTTTAAAAATGACATTGCAAGGTAGGTGTGAGAGGCCAGATCTGGTCACTTTGAACATAAAACAAGTAGAATATTTTGCTTGGAAATGGCCAGTTTAAAAGTTAGAAGGTTAAGGAAAGGTATCCAATTGCTGGTAAAGGCCCCCTTCGGTCATGAATGACCATAGGATTGTGCCTAGAAAGTTCCCCTTCAAGGCCCAAATCTGGACAAATCCAGCGTTACCGAAGGGAAAGGCAAAGGCCGATACAGCTTGGCACCAGTGATGTCCTAACTCATTTCTACAGCTGAGTGAACTGGAGCAATGAGAAAAAAAGTGTTTTGCTCAAGAACACAATACACAGCCCGGTCTGGGAATCGAACTCACTACTTCATGATTGTGAGCCCAATGCCCTAACCACTGAGTCATGCGCCTTCAAGTGCTAGTATTTCATTCATTCAGCCAGAGATAGATAATATTTAACCCTAGATAAACAAACATATGAAACACATACCTGAAGGAAAGATTTAAAACTCTTCTCAGAATAGTTGCTGCTCTCTTGGTTGTCAGTGTGGGAGTCTTTCAGTTGCCAATAGATACGGCCAAGCATCAAAAGAAACTTGCTGCTTTCGGGATATTCTGACACAGTAGCCAAAAGTCTGTGAGAAGGGCAAAGAGAGAAACATGACTGAATTAAGGTCGGGTTGGTAATTCTACAGACAAAAATAAATACGTAAATAAATACAGGTGCCTTGTGAGTGAATTTGGTAGAGGGGAAACTGTGTGGAAGCCTGTCGTGTGTGTGTGTGTCTGCGTGTTTGTAAGTATGTGTGTGTGTGTTTCTGTGTTTGCATCTGTCCCTGTCACCACTTAGTAACCGTCTTGCTTGAATTTGGTAGAGGGAAACTGTGTGGAAGCCTGTCGTGTGTGTGTGTGTGTGTGTCTAAGTATATGTGTGTGGCATGTGTATGTATGTCTTTGTGTTTCATTTGTCCCTCTCACTGCTTGGCAACCATCTTGGTTTGTTTACATCCCTGTAACTTAGCAGTTCAGCAAAAGGGACCAAAAGAATAAGTAACAGACTTAAAACATGGGTAATGGGGTTGATTCATTTGACTAAACATGTCAGGGCAGTGCCCCAGCATGGCCACAGTCCAATGACAAGTAAAAGATGAAAGATGAAAGAAATAAATCATTTTAAGTTTCATTTTTCCATGCTAGCATGTGTCAAAATGGTTCCCAAACTTTTCAGGCTGCCACCCCCTTGACACCCAGATCACATTCCAAGCACGCCCACCCCAACTAAGCGTAATGTGGTCAGTGACTGGAAGAGGATCCAGCCATAGAAAATGTATCAGTCTGATGACACAAACAAGTAGAAGAATAGTAAAATAAAAGAATATATACTCACTTCTGCAAGGCAACTTCGTAATTCCCCTGATGAAAGAGCAGCCAACCTTTGAGGGCAACAACCTCAGCAGATTCTGATTCAGCAAGTTTCTCCACACACTCCTTTAAGAACACAAGACAAGAGCAAATAGTTGAAGGCAACGAGTACAGTGAAGAATTCCGGGTAGAGGTAGGGGTCCACCAAGGTTCAGTCCTCAGCCCCCTCCTATTTATCATAGTCCTCCAGGCGATAACAGAGGAATTCAAGATAGGATGCCCCTGGGAGCTCCTCTATGCTGATGACCTTGCTCTAATTGCTGAGTCACTATCAGAACTGGAGGAGAAGTTTCAGGTGTGGAAGCAAGGATTAGAATCGAAGGGCCTTAGAGTCAACCTAGCTAAAACTAAAGTCCTAATAAGTAGGAAGGTAGACAAGCCCCAAACCCCTTCAGGTAGATGGCCCTACTCGATCTGTAGAAAAGGCATAGGTAGAAACTCTATAAGATGTACCCAGTGTAAGCTATGGACACATAAGAGGTGCAGCAATATCAAAGGAAGGGCATCCAGCTGTTGAAACTCTGCCAGATCAGATTGGAGCCTGGTGCAGCCATCTGGTTCGCCAGTCCTCAGTCAAATCGTCCAACCCATGCTAGCATGGAAAGCAGATGTTAAACAATGATGATGATGACTTTAGTTTGTTTCTATAAAACTATGACAAGAGAAGATGTACTCCTGACCATCACAAGATTGTCCATGTAGAGCTACATTCATGATGTCAGTAATTTAGAAATTTTGGGTTTGGTGATAAGATACTAAATAAGAGTGAAACCACCTATCGTTGTTACTGTTCAGCCCTCATCAAGCATACTTTTAATCAACAGCATTCCAGCCATGACCATTTCATCTTTTTGGGTATCCAGGACTATAGTCTCCAATATGGTGTTCCTCCCTACCTTTTTTCTTTCATTATTATTCAGACAGTCAAGGTAGATGTAATTTGAGAGAAATTTGGCTGCTATTTCTAACAGATGAAGTGACTGCATACAGCAGGCATGGGCAACCTTTATCAAAAAGCAGGCCATACTACTTAAAAATTCAATGTAATTTTCCATTGAAGATGCAACTCAGAAAGTCCCACAAGCCACAGTTTACTCATGACTGGCATAGAGCAATGCTCCACAACCAGTGTGCCACAAGACGAAGCTAGGTATGCTGCTGTGTAACCTGGCGCCACAGTGTAACCTGAATATAATTTTTTTCTCTATACTTTTAGCTATATTTTTAGTTCGGTTGTGCTGCCGAATTTTGAAAAGAATATACATGTACCACAAGTGAAAAAAGGTTGTGGAGCACTGGCAAAGAGCAATGGTGACCAAACAACAGTTTTCACAGTTACTAAGTACAGCTTCCGAGATAATATTGAGTTTCAGTTTTAACATCCTACTAGCTGGATTTTAAAGGATTAACTGTAAAAATGAAAACTCAATAAAAGCCTTCAGTGGTTAGAGATGAATTAATCTACTTCAGCAGGTAAAACTGTTTCATTGTATATTTTCTCATAAATCAACATAATTTTAAAACTATGTGCTGCAGTTCTTGAATGCTAAATAAATATTGTATATGATTCTTCTTATCAAATAAACTTGGCTATCCCTGACATAGCAGCTTACCTTTTTGTCAAGTTGTAAAAGAGATAGAATGCAACTGGATGGAGAAAGAGAATGGGTATAAAGGATGTATGGAAAGGCGGTGAGCTGGCAGAATCATTAGCACGCCGGGTGAAATGCTTAGCAGTTTTTCATCTGCTGCTATGTTCTGAGTTCAAATTCCACCAAGGTTGACTTTGCCTTTCATCCTTTCAGGGTAAATAAATTAAGTACTAGTTGAGTACTGGGGTCGATGTAATCAACATTATTTCATAAAAAGTTGGTAGTTAACATGTAATGAATAGGAAGTGAATGTGTAGTGAACAGACAGTGGACGAATAGGTAGGAAATGAATACACTTACCTCAGCCTGTTGGTATTTTTCTAGCTTGATGTAAAGATAGGCAAGAGTTATCTGAATCTCAATGTTGCTGCTTTCCGTCTATAACAAGAAAACGCATGTATACAGTTATGAGAATTTATGTAAGCGTGAGGGTTAATATATCTATGCATGTATAGGTGTGTGTGTGTGTGTGCGCGCGCACACACACACACACACACACACACACTCAAGAATTGCTGGATGGATTCGGATGAAACTTTCAGGGATGTTTGGCATTGTGACTGGCACAAACTGATTAGATTTTGGGATCAATCCAGTACCGGACAAGGATTCTGGATTATTTTTCCTGTTTTTTTTTACTTTATTAACCACACACAAACAGGCTTCTACAGTTTCCATCTACTAAATTCACTCACAAAACATTAGCTGGCCCAGGGCTACAGCAGAAAACACTTGCCCGATGTGCTGTGCAGTAGGACTGAACGCAAAACCTTACAGTTGCAAGGTGAACTTCTTAACCACACAGCCATCCCAGTACGCATAAATTAGCCATTAGCATAAGTAAACTTTTACTTTATCAGTAATAACACATGTACATATGTATATTTAAAGATGTATGCATGTGCCAGATGTATAAACAATTGCTATTGAATCAGTAATAATATGTACACACACACACACACACACATACCCATTCATTATGTATTATATGTGTATGTAATCAACTGTTACTGCATCAGTAATAATCGTTGAAGGGAATCAATATTATGGCAACAAGGGAAATTCGGTCAAGGTTTTCCAATAAATCTCACAATGTATAAATGTATATAAGTATGTATGTGTGTGCATATGTGTGTGTGTGTGTGTGTGGAAGGTGTATATGTATCTACATACTTTTGGATGTATGTGTGCAAGTGTGCGTGTGTGTGTGTGTGTGTGTGTGTATGTGTGTGTGAGAGAGAGTGTGTCGCTGTGTGTGTGTGAGTGTGACATTCTCTGTGTGTCTGTATTTCTATTTACATGTATTCATGTGTGCGTCTGTCTTTGTGTAATGAGTGGCTTCAGGTATGTGTGATCCATTATATATGCATTTGTGTGTTGTGTGTGTGTGTAGAGAGAGAGAGAGAGAGGGAGACAAACAGACAGAAACAGGTACATGATTAGACAGATATAAGATATGAAGATATAGAAGTATTAGATATAAGGAGGAGAGAGAAGGAAAGAAATAGATACATAGTCAGATAGATATATAATATGAAGATAGAGAAATATTAGATACTAGAAGGCATTTTCCCCAGGGTGCCACACAGTGGGACTGAACCCAGAACTATATAGTTGAGAAGCAAATATATTACCACACAGCCACATTTGTGCCTATACCTAGCATTGTATTATCTCATGTGCCCTTCCGTTTTTTAAGTCAGCAAAATGTAATTTGAAGGATTTAGGCTGCTGTTTCCAGGTTTCTTTATGTTTAGTTATGACTAGCAGTATAGCCCGGTGTTGCCCGGGATTAAGCTAGGATTATTAAGTGATCAAGTGCTTTAAGATTTTGCTAACAAAATTCTTGCTTTCTTTCTCTTTTTTTTTTTGTTTTTGATGCTTTTATTCTCTGTTTTGTGCAGTTATTGCTGTTGTCATCTTTGAATCTTTTCAACATTGCAGTTGGTTTGGGTGTTTTTTCTGTGTCAACTTTTTAATTAAAAAAAATCATTATTTGCACCATCTACAGTGAGATATGGAATGAATATATGCGTATCTATTATTAACATATCTAAGCAGGTTTCGATGCAAAATATACAGGATGCTGTAGTGTACATCATAGAAGACTAACTCCTCCATTATTATTATTGTATATATAACATAATGCAAATGTGTAGCTTTTTTGTGCACTTTGTTTGCAGAAAATAAAGAAATAACAGTAATAATGTCAGTGAAAAATAAATATAGCTTAAGGTATTAAGCTTAAGGTATTTTCGTGCCCAACATCACAAAATGCATCTGAATAAACATTGCCGGACAGCAAATAGAAACTTGGACACTGCTTAGAAAATATTTTTCATTTTTTAACCTCGTATATAGTACGCACTAGGGATTTTGACCTTTAAATTTTGGGGGAAAAATGCGGATTATACTCGAGGATTTATGGTATATACAAATACATATATGTGTGTGTGTGTGTGTGTGTGTGTGTGTGTGTGTGTGCATGTTTTAAAGCTAAAACACTTATAAAGCTAAAACACTTTAAAGCTAAAACACTTATAAAGAATCTTTATCCACCAATGCAGTGTTGATCACTCATTCTCATTGTTTGATATTTAAGTATATATATATATATACTAGCAGAAATACCAGGCTTTGCCCGGGTTAAAGAGAATAATGAAATCTAAAAACGCTGTCTAGACTACGCAACCCTCAACTGTTAGTAGCTATGATACCATATTTCTACATTAATAACTCTCCAATCCATGCCAGCATGGAACATAGACATTAAGTGGAATGCCAGTCTCTCATCTAGGAGGGCTTTGAAATCAATGTTACCAACTGGGGACTATGTGTGTCGTAGTGATAATAAAAAGACCCAAAGGAGGTCTGCAACGAAATAATTTTACTCAACACTTTGCAAGTGAATCAGTGGAGGCAAAGATGCGTCTCATTTACTTGACAATTTATGCACCACATTGCAGAAATCACAATGAAAGTATATCTGAAAGGGTAGTCTTACACTGTTGTACCGTTGAATTACAAATAATGCTCATCTGTTATGTTAGGGTTAAAATTTCATCAACATCAAAAATATATGAATTTTCATGGGAGTTATGGCCGTTATACATAGAATATAATATCCAAATTTCATAAAGATCCGTTCAGTACTTTTGACGTAGTTTTGGATAAGAAAACAAATGACTAATGTGTGTGTTTGTGTACATGTGTTTGTGTGTGATGGGTGTATATATGTATAGATATCTGTATGCATGTATATATATGTATATATGTGTACATATTACATGCACATCTATATATATATATATACATCTACACATGTGTATACATATACATGTATGCATACAGATCTATATCTATATATATATATCTATGCATATACGTGTACATATACATCTCTTTCTCTCTCTCTCTCTCTCTGAAACTATCTGTCATTACAGTATCGAAATGTGATTGTTTCAGTTAGTGGAATAACGTGTACATATACATCTCTCTTTCTCTCTTTCTCTCTTTCTCTCTCTCTCTGAAAGTATCTGTCATTACAGTATCGAAATGTGATTGTTTCAGTTAGTAGAATAGTTTCATTTTTAAAGTGAAAGTATTTGACATGAGTGTTTTTGTTTCACTTTTGACACGTAATACTTAAATAGTGGAGGAGATATTATGTTGCTGTGGGCTCGAACTCTGCAAGAAGTTAAAATGTTTTTTGACTAAAACACGACTGGAACCCTAAGTAAGGCATCTGTAAAATTTGAATGAAATTGGTTGTGTAGTTCTCGAGTTTTAGGGATTCACACACAGACAGACAGACAGACAGACAGACAGACACACATTCTCATTTTTATATATATAGATATATATCCTGGGCTGAGGTGGTGAGGCAAGACCTTCGAACATTGGGCCTCACCGAGGCGATGACTACTGACCGAGACCTTTGGAAATGTGCTGTGCGTGAGAAGACCCGGCAAGCCAAGTGAGATCGTTGCCAGTGCCCCTGGACTGGCTCTTGTGCGGGTGGCACATAAGATGTACCATCCTGAGCGTGACCATTGCCAGTACCGCCTGACTGGCCTTGTATGGTTTTCGAGCGAGATCGTTGCCAGTGCCCCTGGACTGGCTCTTGTGCGGGTGGCACATAAAAGACACCATTTCGAGCGTGGCCGTTTTCGTGCGGGTGACACGTAAAAGCACCCACTACACTCTCTGAGTGGTTGGCATTAGGAAGGGCATCCAGCTGTAGAAACTCTGCCAAATTAGATTGGAGCCTGGTGTAGCTATCCGGTTGCACCAGTCCTCAGTCAAATCGTCCAACCCATGCTAGCATGGAAAGCGGACGTTAAACGATGATGATGATGATATATATAACCAAAAGAATGAAGAACAAACACGTAAAAACAACAATGCGAAGACGTGGTACATGTGAAGTATTAGCAGTTGCTCAGGGAAAGAAAGGCAGGTGCTGTAATGTTTCGAGCAAAGCTCTTCTTCTGAAAGAGAAAAGTCCAATAGAAAAGGAAGATGGAAGAAGAAAAAAAAATCGCCGATTCACATGTGGTTACATTTTGAAATGTGTGTGTGAGAGTGTGTGTGTGTGTGTGTGTGTGTGTGTGTGTGTGTGTGTGTGTGTGTGTGTATACACACACATACATATGGTGGGCTTCTTTCAGTTTTTGTCTATCAAATCCACTCACAAGGCTTTGGTTGGTTTGGGGCTATAGTAGAAGACACTTACCTAAGGTGTCTTGCAATGGGACTGAACTCAAGAACACATGGTTGGGAAGCAAGCTTCTGAACCACACACTCACACATGAATGCATAAATAAACACACACACACAAGTATGGGTGTGCACAGAAACATTGATCAAGAACTTACGTCAATCAGAAGTTTCACCATATTGTTTAACACACCAAGGGATGTGTTTTCCAAGGACATCTTTGCCTGCAATAGGTACAGACCAGTTGTCAACTGGTTAACAGACACAGTTAATCGTCCAGTTTTCTTCTGGGAAGCTTTGATTCCTGAAAAATAATATATTAATTAGTTAATTATTGGACTGAGTGAAACCATATGAAGGCAGATGTGAAACTGAATAGCTTTGTTGCCAACCTGAGATATGTTCCACACATACACATGTAAAGACATACCTATATACACACATATGGGATGGTATCAAAAAGCTCCAAGACTAGTTATGTTTTATAAGAAATAACTTATTTACCTAAGTTTTAACATCGTCTCCTTCGAAATAGTCACCTTGCTCAGCAATACACCTGTCCCAGCATTCCTACCACTTTTGGAATCCAGCCTGAAAGTCGTTTTCCATAAATGAGTCAAGGACCTTCTGCGATTTGCTGTGGATCTCGACAACAGTGTTAAAACAGTGGCCTTTGAGCTGCATTTTCAACCTTGGAGAAGTCCACAGGCGCTAAATCTGGTGAATAAGGCAGGCACAGAAGCAACACCAGGTTGTTTTTGGCAAGAAACTCACAAGTGAGGAGATCTAGGTGACAGGGTGCATTGTCATCATGAAGAATCCGATTCTTCAAACTCCACAGATTTGGTCACTTTTGCCAAATGTCCTCCCTCAAGCACTTCAAAACATCACAGTAGAACTCTCGATTGAAAGTCTGGTCCTGGGGGACAAATTCTTGATGCACGATAGCACATTTCCGGGGGTGACATGTGGCAGGTCTTCCAGATCACTCATCATCTTCCTGAGATATTCTTTCACTTTTGAAGCACTCATGCCACCCAAAATATTGCATACAACAACCCATCGCCATAAGTTTGTTAAAGCATGCTCAATGTCTCTGTAGCAGACTTCCCAAGTTTAGCTCAGAATTTCATGTTGGCTCTTTGTTCCTGTCCATGACAAAATCACAGGCTACAGCATACTGATGATCACAAAAAGACACAAATTTCACAACTTGCGAAGTAAACACAGTGATGTCACTAGGCACACTGCCATATGAAGGTCTCTGCTAGCTCTCACTGTGCACACAACCATGTGCTGCCATCTGTTGGCATGCTACAGAACTAGCCTGGGAACTTTTTGATAACACCACATACATTAGCACACAGATGCACACACACAAACTCTTAGTGCTATAAGCATTCATATACATTCAAATGTAGACACAGACAAACACACTTCATGATCAAAAACACAACATAAATACTCTTTCTTCACACTCTTATGAAACCACCTTCTCCTTTGCCTCCACCTCCATCCCATCCATCATGATCCTCTATCTGTATCCTTTCTTATGGTCACCTTCTTGCACCTTGAGAGTTCACTCTGGAGCCCCTTCACTACCATCTTCATCTTTTCAGCTACCCCACACACCCTTATATAATGTGGGGCCACCATGCATCTTCTCTCTCTCTGTAGCAAGACACCTGTGCTTGTCCCTCTATCATATTTTAACCCCTCAACACCTGGCATAAAGCAACCCCCCACCACTTCCAAATACTCTCCCCCACATATACACAAACTTAGTCAAGGATTTATTCCTGCACTTTTTCTGATTTGCAAGTTACTTATTGATTTTTGCATGTTCAATTCCAACATCAAGGCCATTCTTCTTTACGGGTCACTAAATTTGGAGGGTCACCAACGCCATAAAGAGCAAGCTACAGGCCTTTGTCACCAAATGTCTATGCTACATTCTCAAGATCTGGTGGTTGGGCAAAATTTCAAAGAAAAGTCTGAGTGATCAGGAGCAACATGAAAAAATACGCAGCTAGTCCAGGAATTGAAACCACAATCTCATGATCATAAGCGCAACATCCTAACCACTATACCACACATGATCACGAATATAGATGTAGTACTGGACTAAACACACATGCATACATACAGGCACAAAGATATAGTATTGGACCTCACAAGGATAGTGATGGACAGAGAACCAAAACAAGTAAAACAAAAAGAACAGCAAGTTTAATAGAATATTTTCAAGTGGAGGAAGAAATGGTACAGCCAAAAGGGGGTTTAGGGATTGAAAGAGAAAGAAAGGGTGTTATGGTCATATTGAAACATGATGGAATGAAAACACTGCTCCCAATGCTTGAGAAATATCAGAAAATAGAAGCAGAAGAGTAAGTTACTTACCAATATTGCTGGCTTTGTCAACGAGGTTTTTATCGTGGAGGTAATATAGGGACAATGACAAGTAGTAATGAGCACAGAACAACAGAGGATCTCGTTCCAGACCTTGAAAAGGGAAAATGGAAACAGAAATATTTTAATAGTTATTCCAAGTCAAGTCAATATTATCAGATTAGCAGATTCATTAGTGTTTTGGATGAAATGCCTTGCTGCATTTAGTTAGAGTTCTTTAAGGTTTGGGGTTTAGCTGTGTAACTGAAAAGCATGCAACCATGTGGTCTTGGGTCCAAACCTTAGACAAGTGTCTTCTACTATAATATTTTATAACAATTATTTAACACAAAAGAATCTACTAGTAATTCTTTTATCAAGTACTGAGTACAAAAAAAAGTACATTATTAACTAAAAAAAAAGGTGAATCACTTTAATGAGAACCTTGTACCTGGCAACTACAGCACCACACCCCACAATAATTTTCCCAGGTTCCATCTTGAGAACCATTGGTCTAACTTATGCAAACAAGGAAAAGTGGACATTAATAATAATAATAATAATAATAATAATATAATAAAGCGTGGCCAGTGCCGCTGCGTGGCCTCCATGCCGGTGGCACATAAAAAATACCATTCATGCGTAATCGTTACCAGCGACGCCTTACTGGCATTTGTGCTGGTGGTACGTGGAAAACTCCATTTGAGCGTGGCCATTGCCAGTACCGTGTGACTGGCCCTCATGCCAATGGCAGGTAAAAGCACCCACTACACTCTCGGAGTGGTTGGCATTAGAAAGGGCATCCAGCTGTAGAAACTCTGCCGGATCAGATTGGAGCCTGGTACAGCCATCTGGCTCACTAGTCCCTAGTCAAACTGTCCAACTCATGCCAGCATGGAAAGCAGACGTTAAACAATGATGATGATGATGATGAAATTATAGTAAATTAATATGAATACAAACCTTCTCTGAAATGCTCAGTTGCAACCTTGTAGTCCTTACTGAGAATACTATACACTCCACGACATATGTTTAACACAGCTGAAGACTCATCAATAGTGGCCAGTTTTTCCATAAGTTTTTTAAAAGAATCATCAAAGCTTGGAACCAAATAACCTGTCAGATAAAAAAAAAAAGATAATTTAACTTTTTAAGAAACCAATACTTTAACAAGAAAATTATATGTAAATAGCAAAATAAAAATGAAGGGAAAAAAACAGGGGAAGAAAATTTCTTCCTCAAATCAGACCCACTTGTGGGTACCTGATGACCTCATTGATGCTGGTGCCATGTAAAAAGTACCCAGTACACTCTGTTAAGTGTTTGGCCAAATTAGGAAGGGCATGCAGTAGTAAAACCATGCCAATGTAGAAACAGAATCTGGAGTAGCTCTCTGGCACATCTATTCTTGTTGAACCATCCAACCCATGCCAGCATGGAAAAAAGGACATTAAATGATGATGATGTTGGTCTCTACAAAGATTCTTTACAAAATTGCCTGACCTATTTGAAATAGCAGCCAAATTTCATTCTAATCAAATGCTGCCATCTAAAAAAACAGAAAACACATTGAATAATCATCATCATCATCATCATCATCGTCGTTTAATGGGTTGGACGATTTGACTGAAGACTGGTGAATCAGGTGGCTACACCAGGCTCCAATCTGATTTGGCAGAGTTTCTACAGCTGGATGCCCTTCCTAACGCCAACCACTCAGAGAGTGTAGTGGGTGCTTTTACGTGCCACCGGCACGAAGGCCAGTCCTGGCGGTACTAGCAACGGCCACGCTCAAAACGGTGTATTTTACGTGCCAGTCCAGCAGCACTGGCAACGATCTCACTCGAATGTCTTTACACGTGCCAGGAAGGCGACGCTGGTAATGATCTTGCTCAAACAGTGGTGCCATCACGTTTTCACTTTCGCCTGCCCCAACAGGTCTTTGCAAAACACACAATTCTTTAAAAAGATAGGATGGCCATGGCTGGAACATCTCTGATCATAGGTTGCTCAATATGGAGTGACCTAGAACTAAGCAACAACTAAAACGTACCACAAAAAATAGCATTTATAAAGAAAAAAATTATAGAACAAAACAACGAAAAAAAAAATCTACTGACCAATTTTTGAGTCCAGTTCTATTAACAAACAATATTCTATAACGGTGCTGTTATCTGGATGAGAGTCTTTCAGTTGAGAAATTTCTGACAAGAGGAATTCTTGATCGTCATTCTAGAAAAAAAAAACAAAAGTAATAACAATTTGAAAACATTCAGG
This sequence comes from Octopus bimaculoides, assembly GCF_046866305.1. Lineage (NCBI taxonomy): Eukaryota > Metazoa > Mollusca > Cephalopoda > Octopoda > Octopodidae > Octopus > Octopus bimaculoides. Next base: position 62,971,852 of record NC_142935.1, read on the forward strand.
GATCAAATGTAATGAATAAAACATACAGGTATTCGGAGTAACATATAAAACTTACAGGTGTCAAATAAGGATAAAACATACAGGTATTAAAGGGTAATGGATTAAATATACAGGTGTCAGGTATAATGGATAACACATACAAATATCTGACACTCCATTAGTTATGACAATGAGTGTTACAGTTGATCCAATCAACAGAACAGCCTGCTCGTGAAATTAACATGCAAGTGGCTGAGCACTCCAGACACACATATCCTTAATGTAGTTCTCAGGGAGAATCAGCATGATACAGAATGTGAGAAGGCTGGCCCTTTGAAATACATGTACAACTCATTTTTGCTTGATGAGTGGACTGGAGCATTGTGAAATAAAGTGTCTTGCTCAAGGACACAATGCACTGCACGGTATTGAACTCACCACCTTACAATCTTGGGCCAAATATTCTAACCACTAAGCCATGCACATTTGCTACAGATTTCAGGGGCAATGAATAACACATACAGGTGTTAGGTATAATGGATAATACATAGAGGTACCAGGGATAATGGATAACACATACAGGTGTTAGGGATAATGTATAAATATATCAAATATACAGGTATCAGGGTAACAAATACAAAATATAGGTGTAATTAATAAGCATACAGTTGTCAAAGGTATGAGCTAAAACATACATTTGTCAGTGGGCAACAGATAAAACATAAAGGTATCAGGAGTTAATATATAAAGCTGTCTGGCTTCTGTGCCGGTGACACATAAAAAGCACCATATGAGCGTGATCATTACTAGCATCGCCTTACTGGCACTTGTGCTGGTGGCATGTGAACAAAACATTCGAGCGAGGTCATTGCCAGTGCCGCTGGACTGACTCCTGTGCAGGTGGCACATAAAAAAACACCATTTGAGCGTGGCCATTGCCAGTAGCACCTGACTGGCCCTTGTGCTGGTGGCACATAAAAGCACGCACTACACTCTCGGAGTGGTTGGCATTAGGAAGGGCATCCAGCTGTAGAAACTCTGCCAAATCAGATTGGAGCCTGGTGCAGCCATCTGGTTCGCCAGTACTCAGTAAAATCATCCAACCCATGCTAGCATGGAAAGCAGATGTTAAACGATGATGATGATGATACAAAGTTGATGAGCTGGCAGAATTGTTAGCACGCTTTGCTAAATGCTTAATGGCATTTTGTTTATATTTACATTCTGAGTTCAAATTCTGCCAAGATCACCTTTGCCTTTCATCCTTTTGGAGACAATAAAAGAAGTACTAATTGAGTACTAGGGTTGAAGTAATTGACTTAATTTCACCCCCCGAAATTGCTGGCCTTGAGCCAATATTTGAAACCAAGATATAAAACATACAGGTGTCAAGCATGTGTAAAATATGCAGATATCAGATGTAAGGAATATTATGAAATAAGAAACTAAAAGAACACAAGAGACTTTGTTTTAACTGGAAATCAAACCAAGAAGAATGTTCAGGAATGTGAGCCACAATGTCAGTCAACGATTTATATCTTAACACCATTTTCCTTTCTGTGTCAGGTCAATAGAATAACAATAGCAAAGACTAAAACTGGTGACATCACATCAATGTGACAAGGGTTGCAGAGTTGAGGCACAAGAGTGTGTGTGTGTGTGTGTGCGCGCGCGCACTTTTGTACCTGTGTTAGACACCTACTGCTTGAGAACAGGTGTTGGTTTGTTTATGCCTCTGTAACTTGGCAAAAGAGACTTAGAGAATAAGCACCAGACTTGAAATATAAGCACTGGAATCAGTCAATCAAATTAGAGACTCGTTTCTGAACCCAGTCGAGGAGATCCAAGTGACATTTATTAGACTAACCAGTTAGTCTTTTATTTTTGGACTTTATTAGACTTACACACTTACCTTTAATAAACTGAATATATAATTAGCTGCCAGCCATTTCTTGTCGTCAGCAGGTAAGTCCTTGTTATCCAGTGCTTTGCGATAGTTGGAAATAAGCTTGGAAATAAGCAAAGCAAAAAATCTTTATTGAAGAATTTTAAAATAAAAAGTGAAGGAAAGATAAAGGCTCAAAGCAGTCCCCATATTAAGAAATCTAGGTAGTAATTCTATAATTCTGTCTTCTTAAAAAATGGTTACAATTTGTCACCTTTTAGATATATAGTTTCTATATAAAAGTCCTTGTTTTTTTTTTAGCTTCAAGTCAGTCCTGATCTACTAGATCTGATTAAAGTCATTCCAGTCATGACCACCCCATTTGTTTTTATTTTATACAGTATTAAGAGGGCATCCAGCCATAGAAACCATGCCAAAGCAGACAATGGAGCTTTGTGCGGCCCTCTGGCTCACCAGCTCCTCTGGCTCACCAGCTCCTCTGGCTCACCAGCTCCTCTTGAACCATCCAACCCATGCCAGCATGGAAAACAGAATTACAATATATGAAAATTGATGTACTTAGTCAGATTTATTATAATTGCTAAATAAAATACATCTTCATTACCTAAACTAAGCAAAAAGTAAATTTGAAAGTGCCCATTGAAATTTACATGTTTAGACTGTAAAATCAGCATTGTGGTAGTTACACAATCATAAAAAAATGTGTATATTGTACAAAAATAAATATAGTAAGTTGTTCTGGTCTACTTCCTCATCATTTTGAAAATAAGATTTAGGACTGAGCCATGTCAGCTGACTGTGATATTATTGATGAAAATAAACCAGAATCAACAAGAAGGCGCTTTGATAAATAACAGAGAAATGCTTTAATTAGAACCAAGATACTCACAACATTTCCATATTGTTCAGATATATCTTTATGTTTGTTGAGAAGTTGTGACATGTCTTGGAGTAGTTTGACACTCTCGGTAGAAGACTCACCAGATAAACACAGAAGTTTCTGATAGACAGGAATGGCCTGTAAGAATATGAAGAAGAACACAATGAAGAGTTATCTTTGCCTTTTATCTTTCACTTGTTTCAGTCATTAGTCTGTGGCCATGTTGGGGCACTACCTTGAAGAATTTTTTTGGGGGGGTTAAATGAATCGACCCCAGTGGAGGTGGTGATAACAGAAATGATGGTGGTAGCAGAGATAGTGGTATTGATGATAGCGGTGGCTGTGATAACTGATAATGTTGGTGATGGTGGTGGTGATAATGAGAGCAGTAAAAATGGTGATTGTGATTACTCTGACAATGATGATGATGATGACAACAACAACAACAATGATGATGGTGATGACAATTGTGATAACAGTATTATTGCAACCGCTGCTATCACTAATGATGATGATGATGATGATGATGATGGTAATAGTATCGATGATGTCTATAAGACAAGAGAGCCTTTACCAAAACCTGCCTACTCACCTTCTCAACAAAACCAAACTCAGAACAGAGAGCAACATATTTCTTCAGGACTTCCAACTGTTTGTCTTTCTCACTAGAACAATAAAACAACAGTCCATATAACAACAACATCAACAACAACAATAATAATAATAATAATATGATAATTGTAATTACACTCTTGGAGTGGTTGGCATTAGGAAGGGCAGCCAGCTGTAGAAACCATGCCAAATCAGATTGGAATCTGGTGCAGCCCCTCAGCTTGCCAGCCCTGGTCAAACCATCCAACCCATGCCAGCATGGGCAATGGATGTTAAATGATGATGATGAATTACAAGAAGAAACTATAGGTGCAGGTATGGTTGTGTAATTAAGAAGTCCACTTTGCAACCACAGGGTTTCAGGTTCAATCCCACTGTGTGGCAACTTGGGCAAATGTCTTCTATTATACCCTTTCGAGTGAATTTGGTAGATGGAAACTGTGTGGAAGCTAGTCGTAGGTGTGTATGTGTGTGCGTGTGGTGTGTATGTGTGTGCCTGTGGTGTGTGCAAGTGTGTGCTTGTGGTGAGTGTGTGTGTGTGTGTGCGCGCGCGCACTTTTGTACCTGTGTTAGACACCTACTGCTTGAGAACAGGTGTTGGTTTGTTTATGTCTCTGTAACTTGGCAAAAGAGACTTAGAGAATAAGCACCAGACTTGAAATATAAGCACTGGAATCAGTCAATCTGACTAAAACACTTCAAGGCAGTGCTCCAGCATGGTCGTAGTCTACTGATTGAAACAAGTAAAATATAAAAGATTGAGATGTTTTGAGTTGTTGCTATTTAGCACCAAGACAACACCAATCAAGCAGGCCTATGATCAAAGACACTCCAGTTGTGACCACCCCATCTTCTTAAGAGCATTTAAAACTACACTAACAAATCTGCTTTTTCCTTTAAATAAAACAGTAACATGATAGTTGAGGGTGATTTGACTGTTATTTCTTGAAGATCAAGGAACCACAGAAAGGCTCCATTGCTTGTTTGTTACATGCTTCAGGTGGCACATAAAAAACACCATTTGAGCGTGGCTGTTGTCATACCGCCGGACTGGCCCTCGTGCTGGTGGCACGTAAAAAGCACCCACTACACTCTCGGAGAGGCTGGCATTAGGAAGGGCATCCAGCTGTAGAAACTCTGCCAAATCAGACTGGGGCCTGGTGTAGCCATCCACTTCGCCAGTCTTCAGTCAAATCGTCCAACCCATGCTAGCATGGAAAGCAGACGTTAAATGATGATGATGATGATGTTTAGCCTCTGGTCAACCCTGATCGAGCAAAGGTATAATCAAAGGCGTTCTAGTAGTAGCCATCCCAACTTCTTCCTCTGTACAGTAGCATAACAGGAGTGTATGCCACATGAGGTAACCCTTCAATTTGCTACTCCCTACCCTACCCACCCACTATACAGACTTCTACAGCAGACCCAAATGTGCTGCCCCCATAAAAGTACCTTGGGTGGAACACCATCATTCCATCCCAGCCTTGCCACTTATTTAACATGTCCTTTTTTAAGATGGAAGGGTGTGATTTGAGAAACATTAAGCATTTAGCTGGTATTTCTACCAGATCAAGTGGAAACGTAGAGGCCACGTATTTAGCTCATTAACTGTTTCATGTGATGACTGGGAGAAAGAGATCATTATTTTAACAGGAAGTACAAAAAAATGTATTTAACAGAAAGTAAGGCAGCAAAGCTGGCAGAAACGTTAGCACACCAGGCGAAATGCTTAGCGGTATTTCGTCTGTCTTTACATTCCGAGTTCAAACTCCGCCGAGGTTGACTTAGCCTTTCATCCTTTCGCGGTCAATTAAATAAGTACCAGTTACACACAGGGGTCGATGTAATCGACTTAATTCCTTTGTCTGTCTTTGTTTGTCACCTCTATGTTTAGCCCCATGTGGGCAATAAAGAAATAAGAAAGTACACAAAAGTAGACCTCAGCCCTTTTTGCTGCAGCCAGCAAGCAAAATGAAAATTATGGGGTCACTTGACATGTTAGATACATCAGTAAAATCTCTCTCAAATCACACTCTAAAATCTTACAAAAATGAAGGTTATACCATCGTTATAATTTAATGCCCATTTGAATGGGTCAGATGGAATTTGTGGAGACAGATTTTCTTCAGCTGAAAGCTCTTCCTGTCACCAACACTCATCTGTGTCCAAGCAAAGTAATACTTTTCCCCTTTGTCAGACATGTTCTTGCAGAATACAGTAAAGAATAAGGTAATAGGTGTATACGCATATTTCATAAGGGGGTGGGTGTAGTGGTGATGGAAGGGGCAATAACTCTTGAAATGTGCATGTATGTCTATTTGTATGAAAGATTGAATGTTGGAAAAGAACACATACCTTTCATACAAGACCTGAAGTTTTTCATAAATAGGAATCAGTTCAGTCTTGTTGTTGGATGAAGAGTTCTTCTCATAGAAACTACACAGACCCTGTCAAAGATATAGCAACAGCAAAAAATTTGAAATCTCAACATTTATGTAGGAACACATTGTTCAATGTTTCATAGAAATGGTTACAAATATTTGAATTTCAGTCAACCATTACCTAACCCTTAAGTATTTCAGATTATTCTGTCAAATGTAATGTTTATTTATTCACACTGTTTTGAAATAATCGTGTGTTATCTCATAGCTTTGAGATTTCAATGATGTGGTTTTATATTTTCAGAATGACCTTCTCAGCTATGTGTAAAAGGCTAGATCTGGCCATTTGAACATAAAACAGAATATTTTGACCAGATATGGACGGTTCAAATGCTAAAGAGCTAAACAAGTCATGGGCTAACTTGAATTTTTTTACAGTTCTATATTTAAGAGATGAGGAATTATGTACATTATTTACATTCAACGGATATTTGTCCTCATCTTGTTTGTTGTTAACACAACGTTTCAGCTGATATACCCTCCAGCCTTCTTCAGGTGTCTTGGGGAAAATTCGAGCCTGGGTTCTCATTCCTAAGGTATTTTTCGATGTTATTATTATTATTATTATTATTATTATTATTATTATTATTATTATTATTATTAAGGTCACTGTTTGAAATCGAACTTGGAATCTTGGGGTTAGAATTGAGTGGCTGTGTGGTAAGTAGCTAGCTTACCAACCACATGGTTCCGGGTTCATTCCCACAGCGTGGCACCTTGGGCAACCCTCAAACCCATGCCAGCATGGAAAGTGGACGTTAAACGATGATGATGATGAAGGACTATGGAGATCTAGTAGAGTGAAATAAGATTCAAAGGGGCTCACAAGCATAAAATGGTTGAGAACCACTGAGTTGAACATCACCATCAGGTCCTTAGGCAGGGTCCACTCAGGTTAGGTTTCTGGCTTGCAGATATCTTCCCCCCACCCCTCTCCTACCCACCACCAAATATCAAAGACCCTACAAAAGTGTTACAAGTACTGACATACCCTTCTGATTAACTGATTTAAAAAAAAACATATAAGAAATTAAAATGTGAAAGGAATCAGAATAGAGAAGTTTTCTATTATTTCTCTCTGTCTTTTACTTGTTTCAGTTCTTAGACTGCGGCCATGCTGGAGTCATCACCTTGAAGGGATTAGCTGAACAATTCAACCCACGCTGCTTTTTTTTTTTTTTTAAATCTGGTATTTATTCTATTAGTCCCTTTTTGCTAAACTACTAAGTTACAGGGATGTAAACAAACCAACACTGGTTGTCAAGCTGTGGTGGGGAACAAACACATGCACAAAGACACACAGACATAGATACATACATGTATATATATATAAGACAAGCTTCTTTCAGTTTCCATCTACTAAATCCACTTGCAAGGCTTTGGTCTGTCAAAGACTATAGAAGACACTTGCCCAAGGTGCTATGAAATGGGACTGAACCCAGAGCCATTTGGTCGGGAAACAAACTTCTTACCACACAGTCACGCCTGTGCCTATATCAAGAAACTTTTCTCTAACAAAATGGACTCGGGAAGAGCTTCCACCACAAAACACTACTTTATAAAGGCCTGTCCAGCCAAAGCCAACAAGGTAAAGGGGGATGTAAAGATGATGATGATGACAGTGATAACAATAAGTTTCCAAATCTGAAAGAAAATTTTTGTTTCAAGTGTGGCTGTGTGGTAAGAAGCTTCCTTCCCAACCACATGGTTCTGGGTTCAGTCCCACAGCATAGCACCGTGGGCAAGTGTCTTCTATGATAGCCTCAGATCAACTAAAGCCTTGTGAATGGCTGTGGTAGACAGGAACTGAAAGAAGCCCATCATATATATATAAATGTATATATTTATGCATCTGTGTGTCTTTGTGTCTGTGTTTGTCCTCCCGCCATTGTTTGACAACCGATATTGGTGTGTTTACATCCCCTTAACTAAGCAGTTCAGCAAAAGGGACTGATAGAATAAGTACTAGGCTTACAAAGAATAAGTACTGGGGTTGATTTCGTCGACTACAAAACAACCCTTTAAGGCTATGCTCCAGCAGGGTTGCAGTCAAATCACTGAAACAAGTAAAAGAATAAAAGAATATAGTTTAGATATAATCCCTTACACTATGTTACTGTATTTCTTTTGGGTTTCAAATATTGTTACAAAAACATTCTGCTATGATACAACTCTAAGATACTACCTGCCAAGCTAGGACTTGATCTGGATTAATTTCAATGGCTTGTTTATAATATGATATGGCTTCCTCTGCGTGTTTTGTTTCAACATTAGCCACAGCTCTGAAAACCAAGGCATTGTAGTTCTTCTCATCAAAATCAAGGATGACCTAGAAAAACAATACAAAAGAAAAGGATTTAGATAATAACAATAAAAGGATTGTCCATTGAACACTTTGCAACGGGTATGGACTTGACAGAGCAAAAAAGTGGTACGAACATAAACCCGAAGGCATCATCAAAAATGATAATGTAAAGATCCTGTGGGATTTTATGATTTAGTGCGACCATGAAATAGAAAATAGGAAACCAGACAGTCTTAATTGAGAAAGAAAGCAAACGATGGTGGGTCATAGATATAGCATGCCCAGCTGACAACAAGGTTTGCGATAAGGAAGAAAGAAAAATCGATAGATATGACAGGTTAGCATAGGAGGTTAAGCAGTTGTGGTCACTGAGAAAGGTGCTAGTAGTACCAATAATTGTCGGAGCCCTGGGAACAGTGAGTAAAAAATCTTGAGAAGTACATGGAATAAATAGGGGCTGCAATAAGGGTGGAGCACTTGCAGAAAACAGTACTGTTTGGAACCGCTCACTCAACTGTAAAAAGGTAAACCTGCGACAGACTGGCATCCCATTCAGGGGGAATGATGGCCTGCCTGCCTAGCCAGCAGGGTGGCATCATTCAAAAGATAAAACAATGCAAAGCGCATTGTGATCAGCAATGTATAACAACATCTGATAGTCTGGTCAATCACATGATATATATATATACACACACACATATATATATACATGCAGGCAAGTATGGTGCCTTGGGTAAGTGCCTTCTAGTCTTCTACTACTATAGTACTGGGCCAACCAAACCCTTAGAATGGAGTTTAGATGCACTGTTGACAACAAAGAATATTACTGGATATAACTGTTGAACATACCAAAATTTTTAAGTCCCTAAAATGGAGTTTAGATGCAGTGTTATAAACAAACAATATTATTAGATAAAGAACTTTTACTTAAAAGACCATGACTGACTTACTTTACAGATGTTTTCAGCTTCTTCATAATTTTTATTCTTCAAGGCTTCACGTGCTGCCTTTAGCTTACTTTTGATTTCCTTATTGTCCATCTGAAACAACAATAATAACAATAATAATTTCGTAAGGCTGGTGGAGATGTTTGATCAAATTGAACGGTGTACTTAAGTAATACCCAGTATCCAAATAAGCTATGGTGGAATTTGAACTCAGAATGCAAAAGCCAGGAAAATACTGCAAGGCATCCAGTTTGCTGTTCTTAGAGTTCTGTGAACCTACTGTCTTTGATTGGAAATTTTTATATCAACCCTGAAAGGATGGAAGGCAAAGTTGACCTTGGCAGAGGATTGGAACATATACCATAAAGCATTTGGTCCAACACTCACATGAATCCAAAACAAATATAAGAATACATGGCAGTGATTGAAGCAGAGGTCAAGGGTCAGAAGACGTTTAATAACATTTTAACATCATCTGAATCTTTTAAGTGAGACATAATTCATTGCCTGGTTTAGTTCAACACGACCACCACCTGATCCTTCGATGATGACATTAGTGAGGCCCCATTTGTCACAAGCATCTGGACTTATGTTGAAATTAAAGAGGGAAGCCTGAGCAAAGAATAAGTCAAAATGGTTGCTGCATGCTTGGAGTGGTTAGAGCTAGGAGCTAACCCTGGTTTGGTGTGGTTAGAGCTAACCCTAGCTTGGTGGGTCAATATAAAGACCTTCATCAGGGGAACAAAAATAAAAATAATAAACCAGCCTGGGGGGTACAAACAAGTGTGTGGAAAACGAATATTAAAAAAGAAATGCATGCTGACGACCATGGGGGGGAAGTGGGGAGAGGACTTTCGGAAAATTCACAAGATTCAATTTTTCCGTCATAACTTCGGGTAATATTTTTCATTTCATTTCAAAGTTTCAGCTCAGAGCTGCGGCCATGCTGATGCACCACCGTGAAGTATTAAACGTCATCCCTGGTGGGATATAATATTGGATATATATTGATTTTTTTTTTTACAGAATCCCACATTTTTGGTCATGGAGGATCCAATTCTGAAAAAAAAATTTTTTTAAATCACATTTTCAAAATTTCAATCCTCCCCCACTTCACTTTTCACTTTTTCTGAAAGTTTTTTTCTTTTTTTTTTTTTTTGCAAAATACACAGAAAAATATGAAGATTACAATTCTAAAGAAAATTTGTTTGTAAAATTTCAATTTTTCATCAAGAAAAAAAAAAAAGAATATATACCCTCAGGCCTTCATGCAGGCTATCCACATGCTAGAAACAAAAGCCAAATCTCACAAAACTGCAATAACAATGAAATTTTGAAAATGCAATTTTTGAAAATTTTTTTTCAAAATCAGATCCTCTATAACCAAAAACGTGGGATTCCGTGAAAAAGAAAATCAATATACATCCATTTTACCCAAATTTATGACAGAAAAATCGGATCTTGTGAATTTTCTGAAAGTCCCCTCCCCACCTCCACATTTCTTTTCTTTTCATATTTGTTTTCCACACACTTGTTTGTATCCCACAGGCTGGTTTATTATTTTTTTGTTCCCGGGTGAAGGTCTTTATATTGACCACTTAGTGTGTTGACTGCATGCATGACATGAGGGAAACAAAGTCTGCTATAATGTGAGCCAAAAAGCTTGGACATTCCCTGTAGCATCAGTGGTACCCAGCACCATGTGACAAAAAGGCAATACTGTCAGGAAGTGCAGCATTCACTGTGATGTCCAGTCATCATCAGATGACGGGAGTGGTCTGCAAAGCAAGCTGCAAAATACATGATACATATACATATATACATCATCATCATCATCATTTAACGTCCGTCTTCCATGCTAGCATGGGTTGGACGATTTGACTGGGGATTGGCGAACCAGATGGCTGCACCAGGCTCCAATCTGATTTGGCAGAGTTTCTACAGCTGGATGCCCTCCCTAACGCCAACCACTCCGAGAGTGTAGTGGGTGCTTTTTACGTGCCACCGGCACGAGGGCCAGTCCAGATGTACTGGCAACGGCCACGCTCAAATGGTGCTTTTTACGTGCCACCGGCACAGAAGACAGTCCAATATTTTGTTCACATGCCACCGGCACGAGTGTCAGTAAGCCGAAGCTGGAAACGATCGCGCTCAAATGGTGCTTTTTACATGCCACCTGCACAGAAGTCAGTCCAATGTTTTGTTCACATGCCACCGGCACGAGTGCCAGTAAGGCGAAGCTGGAAATGATCGCGCTCAAATGTTGTTTTTTACGTGCTACCTGCACAGAAGTCAGTCCAATGTTTTGTTCACATGCCACCGGCACGAGTGTCAGTAAGGCGAAACTGGAAACGATCGCGCTCAAATGGTGTTTTTTACGTGCCACACACACAAATATGTACATGCAAACTCACACATATATACATGTAGTCACATACAAACACACGCGCCTACACCCGTCATCATTAGTTTTACGACACCACTTTTTCCATACTAACTTGGCTTGGATTCAATGATTTTTCTAAGGCAGTGTTTTACGGCCGGATGCCCTTCTTATGGCCAACCCTTTTAAAGTCCCTTTTGCATGGTGTCCCTATTCTAAAACCGGCTACGCAGTATACACATATTAGGTAATCTTCAAGTTTAGAGGGATAAAAAAATAAATAAAAATATTCAAGGGAAATAACTGAACGACTTACCAGTTATCCGTTTTCTTCTAGCTGTTTATAAATAAATCACACCCTAACCCTAACGTCAATCAAATCGCGTGTGTGATTTATTTATAAACAGAGATGTACGGAGAATACTGGTAAGACGTTCAGTTACTTCCCTTGAATATTTTTATTTATTTTTTTATCCCCCTAAACTTGAAGATTACCCACATATTATCTACTCACACACACACATATCCATCTACACCGTATTCACAATATGGTTCCTGATGTGATGTCGGGCACGTACAATATTTTTAGTGACTCAGAGGAGTAAGAACATGGCTCATAAACATTTTCAGCGTAATCGAGACTGGTCAGAGGAATGGAAAAAGTTATTTTTAGACTGAGTACCTAGCCCGGGAGCAGAAAGTTCTTTCCTAAAGAGGCCGATGGTGATATTAAAAAGGCAACGAATTAGTGTCCGCTCAAAGCAGGAACAATCCCTACGTATGGTTTTCAGAAGGTCTCTAACAAATTCTACCCACGGAACATTCACTCAACTTGAAGCTATGCTAGGAAACTCTTTGTCCAAAGTAGCACACAGTAGAATCGAACTTCGTAACCACAAAGCTATGCCTGAGTCCATTCTAGAAACAAGACTACTGGATTCTTCTAGAAAGAAGAGTTGATGACATAGCATGGCACGTTACGTCGCTGTCTGAGAAATGCAAACAGCTGCGTAAACAAAACAAACAGCAGCCAGCACGATTCGAACTCGAAAACTTGGCTGGACAGATTGGACATTAACCGGTTGAGTAACGCTGATTGAAATCAACGAAATAAGTAAAATCTGGTAATAATAAAATTAATAGATTTTAATAAATCGATTATGAACAAGGAAGAATTCTTTAATGAGTGGTAAAAATAAAGAGAAAAATAATGACAATTCTTTTTGCTACAGAAACAATGCTTAAAATTTTGGAAGATAGGGAGATCGATGACAGTCCCCAGTGCTTGACTGGTACTTATTTTACTGACCCCGAAAGGATAAAGTCGACCTCGGTGGAATTTGAACTCAAAGCGTAAAGCCGGAAAAAATACCACTAAGCATTTTGTCCGGCATGTTAACGATTCTGCTAGCTTGCAAAAAAATAAAGAAAGGATCAAAAACATGCAAGGAAGAATTACGATGCAATAAATAAAGCTGTTACTGGAGATTACGTATATATTTACCTTTCAGGTATTAGAAAATAAAGGGAGAGAGAACGAATTTGAAACAAGTGTCACTCCCTCATCTCTCCATTCAAACATCAAAATAAACGTGGACAATCACTTGGAAAAGGAAACTTACATCAACCGGAAACTCTACACCGGAAACTGTAATGAGTTGTTGCCCTTTAATATGCAAACATGAAAATAATAATAATAGATTGATTTTCTCCTTTTCCTTTTTGTTTTCTTAAAGTCAGGTATACTATGGAAGCAGCTAAGAGACATAAAATTGTTATCTGCAGTAATATCGATTTTCTTAGCGATAAAGTCTTAATGTTCGTCTTCTGATATATATATAGATAGGTATAGGTTTGGTATAATGCAAACAAGAAAACAGAACTCAGAATATGAATCGCTTATCTTTTATCTTTTACTTGTTTCAGTCATTAGACGGCGGCCATGCTGGTGCACCATCTTGAAGAATTTTTAGTCAAATGAATCGAACCCATCCCCCGTTCTTGATTTTGTTAAAGCCTGGGGATCTTTTTTAAAACGGGGGCCACATTTTTCATTAATGTTTTACGTAGTGTTTTTGGTACCGAAAGACTTTCAAACTTCGTATACTTATCTATTTTGTGTTATAGAACAGAAAAATATTTTTGTATTCGAATTTATTTCATGTAAAAAATTGTCTTATTTCGATAATTTCAACCAATCACTGACGTCCATTCAGCCGATATACATTAAGTGCCGACTACATAAACAAACGATTCTTCGTTTTATTTGCTTTTTTCATTTTAAATTTGCTTTAACCCTAACCCTAACTCTAACTCTAACCCTAACCCTAACCCTAACCCTAGGGTTAGGGTTAGGGTTAGAGTTAGGGTTAGGGTTAATTGTTTCAGAATCGTTTGTTTATGTAGTCGGCGCTTAATGTATATCGGCTGAATGGACGTCAGTGATTGGTTGAAATTACAGAAATACGACAACTTTAACATGGAATAATTTATGGATTTCTTTTTTTTTTTAAGAAGACTAAGAGAAAAAGATGTTTTATATGACACATTCTACCAGTGTTCCAAGTTTCAAAGTGTTTCGTTAATGAAAAATGTGGCCCCCGTTTTAAAAAAGATCCAAGCCTGGTACTTATTCTATCTGTCTCTTTTGCTGAACTGCTAAGTTGCAGGGACGTAAGCACACCAACACCAGTTGTCAAGCAGTGCCAGGGGACAGGCACAAACACAACGACACAAACATAGATACATGTGTACATATATATGTAAGTGTGTGCGTGCATATATATATATATATATATATATATATATATATATATATATATATATATAGTTTTAGGGAAAATAACCAATTTTCAAGAACTCATCGATGAAAATCCACTATCACATATAGAAAAATTAATAATTAAAAGCACAATAAATGAGTATAATATAAAGTAAAGTAAATATCATAAGATAAATATAATATTATATTATATTATATTATATTATATTATATGATATTTATCTTATGATATTTACTTTACTTTATATTATACTCATTTATTGTGCTTTTAATTATTAATCTTTCTATATGTGATAGTGGATTTTCATCGATGAGTTCTTGAAAATTGGTTATTTTCCCTAAAACTATATATATTTTATATATACTTTATCTATAAGGCTCAATTTAATTTTAATTTTTTATAAATTGATTTTAATTGAGTTTTTTACCTGTAATTTTGGATTTTGTCCCTAATAATATTATTATATATATATATATATATATAAAAATTTAAGGAATGGAGAAAACGCATGTTATAATTGCAATTATAATTGCAATTATAACATGCGTTTTCTCCATTCCTTAAATTTTTAAATATACTCAAATACCCAAAATTTCAAGGAGTTCCTGCCTTAAAAACAGGAACAACTCCAAAGTTATTTTGTGTTCTTTGCTACATTGGTTTCTATTAACCCATTTATTCTATCCGAAGAATTATTATTCATTAAGATAGAAGAAATACATATAATTATATATATATATATATATATATATATATATATATATATATATATATATATATATATATATATTAAATATGAAAAATACAAAATGGGACAAGAAGGCAAAACATCCAGACAGTTAGGTGATACAAAAAAGGGATAACAAAACATCCAGATAGACAATACAAAGAAAACAAGGACAGGTCATTTGGAGTTTTCTTTCCTCAATCAAGTTCCAGATTATCTTTGCAATTTCGGCTGGTTATACTCAAGATTGCTCCAATCTGGCCAGCCCCAAGGAAAAACTAAGCTAAGAGCATTAGATTCCTTAGAAGAAAGTAGCAAATGTATACGAAAACAAGGATGGAAAAAAAACGGAGGAATGGTACACAAATACAAATAACAGGACACACATATACATGACAGGATTCTTTCACTTTCCATCTACCATATTCACTTGCTAGGCTTTCATCATCACAAGACTAAAGCAGAAAAACACTTGCCCAAGGTGCCATGCAATGGGACTGAAACTGGAACCATGTGATTGAAATACAAGCTTCTTACTATACAACCATGCTTGTGCCTCCACACAACCAAACCTGCGCCTATATATGTACAGGTTGTTGTCGATTTACGACCTATCCGACTTACGACTAATTGACTTTACAATGATTGGCGTCAGTTAACAAATGCTTATCCTAGGTTTTGGTTATTGATCGCCACTATAATTATCCCAAGTGATGAATATCCTGTTGCAGAGACATTGGGGGCAACTTCGTATTTGCTTGAGACTCTGAAATTTTTTACTAATCCTGGCTCAATACAGCACAGCACTTCCAGTGACTCTGTGTATTTTGTCTTTGATGTTTTCTAAAGAGAAAATTGTTTTCAGCTGCTCCTCAAACTGCCAAGAAGCAAAGAAAGGCCACCGACCTCAGTATAAAAATGTTGGTAATTAGACAGCACAAAGGAGGAAAGAAAGTGAATGAGATTGCATGTGAACTGAAGTTATCACACTCTACTATTTCAACAATATTGAAGGATAAAGAAAGGATTCGTAAAGCTGTGTAAGGTTAAGCACCCATGAGATCTACAGTTATAGCAAAGCAGCAGACTGGGCCCATCCACGAAATGGAGAAATTGTTACAAATTTGGATTGAAGATCAGATCCAAAGACAGACACCATTAAGTCCTTTTATTGTGCAGTCAAAGGCCAGAAGTTTGTTTCAGACTGTAAAGGAGCGTTCTGGAGAAGAATACAGTCAGGAATTTTTAGCAAGTACTGGCTGGTTCAAAAGATTTAAAAAAAGATTCCAACTTCATAATGTTTGAGTGACTGGAGAAGTGGTGAGTGCAGACAAGGAATCAGCAGTGATGGAGCCATGATAGGAATTTAAGAAAAAGGAGTAGAGGATAGGATGGAGAGAAAAGAAGAGCAACACATAAAGAGAAAGGCAGAGATTGGAGAGTTTGATTAAAAGAAAAAAATAGAGAAGTGGCTGTCTGGTAAGTAGCTTGCTTACCAACCACATGGGCAAGTGTTTTCTACTATAGCCTCAGACCGATCAAAGCCTTGTGAGTAGATTTGGTAGACGGAAACTGAAAGAAGCCCGTCATATATATGTATATATATATATATATGTGTGTGTGTGTGTTTGTGTATCTGTGTTTGTCCCCCCAGCATCGCTTGACAACCGATGGTGCTGTGTTTATGTCCCCGTAACTTAGCGGTTCAGCAAAAAGAGACCGATAGAATAAGTACTAGGTTTCCAAAGAATAACTCCTGGGGTCGATTTGCTCAACTAAAGGCGGTGTTCCAGCATGGTCGCATCAAATGACTGAAACAAGTAAAAGAGTAAAACGAGAGTAAGTTATTGAAGTTGAGGGTAAGAGAAAGAGAGAGGTTGAGAAAGAAATAGAAGAATTTGAAAACAATGAAAGAGGTATGTGAAGAAAAGGAAGATAGAGAGAGAGAGATTCAAGGAGGAGAAAAGAAGGCTAGGCACTAAACTAGAGAGAAAGTAAGAGATAAGACAGAAATAGGGAATTGAAGAAGTGCATAAGAAGGTGGGAAGAAAATAAGGGTTGGAACTAAACTGGGGAGAAAGTTAGAAGGAGCTAGGGGGAGAGTAAGAGAAGGAGAATTTTAGAGAGAGAAAGAAGATACAGGGAGTGGGAAGCTAGAGATATGGAAATGTGTGTGCGTATATGTGTATGTATAGATGGACAGATTTTTTTTCCTCTCTTGTTTAGATATCATTATTAAGACATATTTCTCAAGGCCTCAGCAGACAAAATGGGAAAGGCTTTGCCCTGAAGGACGGTGAAGGAGAAGGTGCAGTTTGACCTATAGAAAGATAGAATCATGACAAGAGAGAAGAGAAGCTGGGATATATATATATATATATATATATATATATATATATATAGATAGATAGATAGATAGATAGA
This sequence comes from Octopus bimaculoides, assembly GCF_046866305.1. Lineage (NCBI taxonomy): Eukaryota > Metazoa > Mollusca > Cephalopoda > Octopoda > Octopodidae > Octopus > Octopus bimaculoides. The sequence continues at coordinate 62,989,239 of NC_142935.1, forward strand.
CAGATCAAAAATAGATAGATAGATAGATAGATTGATTGATAGATAGATAGATACATATGCATGTGTGTATCTGTATATGTATATTTATATATATATATGTATTGTGACTACTGACCGAGACCTTTGGAAATGTGCTGTGCGTGAGAAGACCCGGCAAGCCAAGTAAGATCGTTGCCAGTGCCCCTGGACTGGCTCTTGTGCGGGTGGCACATGAGATGCACCATTTTGAGCGTGGCCGTTGCCAGTACCGTCTGACTGGCTCCCGTAGGATTTTCGAGTGAGATCGTTGCCAGTGCCCCTGGACTGGCTTGTGCGGGTGGCACGTAAAAGACACCATTTCGAGCGTGGCCGTTTTCGTGCAGGTGACATGTAAAAGCACCCACTACACTCTCTGAGTGGTTGGCGTTAGGAAGGGCATCCAGCTGTAGAAACTCTGCCAAATTAGATTGGAGCCTGGTGTTGCCATCCGGTTTCACCAGTCCTCAGTCAAATCGTCCAACCCATGCTAGCATGGAAAGCGGACGTTAAACGATGATGATGATGATGATGATTGTGCTTGTGCAACGTAAAAACCACTGAATCCACTCTGCTGGGTGGTTGCTGTTAGGAAGGGCATCCACCTGTAAAAATCTTGCCAAAGGTCATAGAATTCTGGTGCAAGCTTCTGCCTGGCCGGCTCCTGTCAAACTGCCCCACCCATGTCAACATGGAAGATGGATGTTAAACGACGACGACAATGATGATGATGATGATGATGTGTGTGTGTGGTCAATGCCGGTGTCACGTAACTGGCACCCATGCATTACACTCTTGGAGTGGTTAGTGTTAGGAAGGGGCATCCAGCCATAGAGACCATGCCAAATCAGATTGGAACGTGGTGCAGCTCTCCAGTTTACCAGTTCCAGTCAAACCATCTAACCCATGCCAGCATGGAAAGCAGATTCTAAATGATGATGATGACGATAATGATGAAGATGATGATAATGATGACGACGATATTCTCTAGACTATTTTTGGTTTTGAAAAAAACCGATTGACAACATGGTTGTGTAGCTGTGCGGCTGATAAATTCAAATCTAAATGTAGCAAGTCCATTAGCACAGATTTCTTTGAAGACAATGAATAAATTTAGCAAACTCATTAATACCAAACTTCCCAGAAACATTCCTAAAAAAAAATCCATGCCTGCAAAACACATTACTATCTGTACTGTCAAAGAAATTTCTCCCTTCAACATTCAGTAAAATCCTCTCTGTATGCTATTATTCATATAACAGATATTTTTATTCTCTTCTCTTTCAACAGCAACTTTTTTCTCTTTCTCTCCTATGGAAGGACTATTATCCAAAAATGTTTGAAACATTGATTTAAAATTTTGCCACAAGGCCAGCAATTCTGGGGGAAGGGATGAATCGATTATATCGACCCCAATGTATGACTGGTGCATATTTTATCAACCATGAAAGAATGAAAGGTAAAGTTGATCTTGGCAGAATTTGAACTCAGAATATAAAGATGAATGGAATGCCACAAAGTGTATGTTTCTATAGACTATTTCACGATTTGTTGAGCACTCCATAGAGAAGGCATACCCGGCTTACTTCCCGACCACAGTGCAAGCTTAAGTTATAATTGCTTTAAATAACAGCTAATCTATGATGGTCATGACTGGGGAAGGAAGCCATGTACATCTCTGAAGAGCAGCAACAAACCCTGAGACGGTCGATCAGGAGACTCCTTCCTCTTTTACCTACATATTATTAATATAGAAAGAATATACTGACATTGCTATTTCACCCACAGTGAGGCTTTGTAATGTTTAAATATATGAACACAAACACACACACAGACACACACATATGCATGCATGCACATTTCTATATGTATATATATTTTTCCAATTTAATTCAGTTCTATTTCTAAATGATGAAATTATAGTTAAAGAGTTTTATTGAATTTTATTTACTTATCACTTCCTCCCATCTAATATTGAGTAATGTTAAAAATTAAATGCTGCTGCCCATTTGTCCAGTGAACAATAAAAAACACACACGTACATACAGATGAACACACACACGCACACACAGAGGGTGTCCTGAAATTAAGGCAACTGAAGTTTCAGGCTTTAATGACTATGAATAAATGTGATAAGATGTGAAAATTATACATTATTATAAAAGCTTAGTGTGTCTTCTTTTTGTTTCAGACTAAATAAATTCAGATTTATAAATTAGATAATGGCTATTGGCTGAAATACAATCATAACCCTCCACAAAGGAGGCAAAAGTAATACAGCTAAAGCAAAACAGTTTAAAATTAATTGAACAACAGTTTGGAAGATTGTCAAGAAATTTCAAGAGACTGGTTCCACCACTGAGTGACCTGCAAGTGGCTGCTGAAAAAAGTGTGTGTGGACCCCTCAGTTTATCAAAAGAACCAAAGAAAAGATACTGCAAAATCTTCATTATGCTGTCAGAAAACTGGCTGCTGCAAAAAAAGTAAACCAAACATTGATGTATTCAGGACTGAAGGAGGATCTCAGGACCCACCCCTACAAGATGTTCTGCTGTCATGAGCTCACGCAAGTTTATATGGCCATGAGACTGGAGAGAAGTTGTTAGTTGTATTCTGTCTCATCATGCCTCGCAAATACTATGGTCTTCATTTCCACTTTACACTGGAGTGTACCTGTCTACATCTGAACTATTACAAACTTTTTCCATTCCATTCCAGGTCCTTCCTGACATCTTGTTTATATATATTTTCAAGTTAGTAGTGGGGGAGGGTGTGCTGAAAGTGTAGCTGCTAGAATAAGAATAGCCTTGGCAAAGTTCAGAGAGCTCTTACCTCTGCCGGTGACAAAGGGCCTCTCACTCAGAGTAAAAGGCAGACTGTATGACGCATGTGTATGAACAGCCATACTACATGGCAGTGAAACATGGGCCATGACTGCTGAGGACATGCATAAGCTTGCAAGGAATGAAGCCAGTATGCTCCGATGGATGTGTAATGTCAGTGTGCATACTCGACAGAGTGTAAGTATCTTGAGAGAAAAGTTGAACCTAAGAAGCATCAGTTGTGGTGTGCAAGAGAGACGACTGCACTGGTATGGTCATGTGGCAAGAATGGATGAGGATAGCTGTGTGAAAAAGTGTCACACCCTAGTGGTTGAGGGAGCCTGTGGAAGAGGCAGGCCCAGGAAGACCTGGGATGAGGTGGTGAAGCACGACCTTTGAACTCTGTCTCCTGTTTCTGATGAAGAGCTACGCTTGAAACGTAAAACTACCTTTCTTTCCTTCCATGAGTGTCTGCTAATACTTTGCATGTACCACATCCTTGTGTTGATTTTTTCTTGTTGTGTTTGTTCTTCATGTCTTTTGATTTACTATATATATATATATATATATATATATATATATATATATATATATATATATACATACATATATATATATATACATAAGAATATATACATATATATATATTTATATATATATAGTTTAAAAAAACACAAAAAACAATAATAAAAAAACAACAAAGTGAGGACGTGATACGGATAGTGTTATTGGACGCTCGGGAAAGGAAGGAGAGAGAGTATATATATATATATATATATATATATATATATACATAGAAAGATCAACTGTATGAGTTAACAGTCTCATAGCTGTTATCTCAACATGTATTTCTAATCGGTATAGCCTTACTACCTCTGAAGAGTTTCATCTTATAATGATTTTAATTCTATAAATTAATTATCTAAAGATTTCTGAATTGATACAGTTATCAGAGATGTTGTCATATTTTATAATCTATAAATAATTTTATTAATTACCTCTCCATTTTCTCCTCATTCTTTAATTATATATATATGAACCACGGTTTATATGGTTACCTTATAGCTGAACTTTCTGTAGATTGGTAACTAACCAGTATTTTCATTGGATTTATGATCCCTTAATGAGGTTTATTACCTTTACTTGATACTATGATGATGATGATCATCATCGTCATTTAACGTCCGTTTTCCATGCTAGCATGGGTTGGACGATTTGACTGAGGACTGGTGAAACCAGATGGCTACACCAGGCTCCAGTCTGATTTGGCAGAGTTTCTACAGCTGGATGCCCTTCCTAACGCCAACCACTCAGAGAGTGTAGTGGGTGCTTTTATGTGTCACCCGCACGAAGGCCAGTCAGGCGTTACTGGCAACGGCCACACTCAAAATGGTGTATTTTATGTGCCACCCGCACAAGAGCCAGTCCAGGGGCACTGGCAACGATCTCGCTCGAAATTCCTTACACATGCCGCGGGCACAAGTGCCAGAAAGGCATCGCTGGGCACAGGTGCCATCACGATTTCGCTTTCGCTTACCCCAATAAGTCTTCGCAAGCTGAGTTCCATGTCCAATGAGGGAGACGACGTTGGCATGGGTGCCAGTCGTCAAATTTAACTCGATTTCGATTTCACTTGCCTCAACAGGTCTTCGCAAGTGGAGTTTAGTGTCCAATTTAACTTGATTTCGATTTCACTTGCCTATATATATATATATATATATATATATATATATATATATATATACATATATATTTCTGTGCACCTCCTCACATAAATATAACAACTACATGTGTAATTGGAATACTGGAATAAGATGTGCTTCAATAAGACACTGTTTGGATTTTGACCCTTCCTACATAACAGTTATATTTCTGTGCATGTATATTTATTTATATTTATGTCTATGTTCATATATATATATATATATATATATATATATATATATATATATATATATATATATAAATATATATATATACATGTATAATGGAATTGACGGTTTATTATACCTGTGGAGTATCTCCTTCTCCCATTATAATTATTTGTGTAACTTCAAGGACCTGGAATGGATCACTAATTTGCAATGTCCGTATGAAGTGAGGTGACTAGAATGGCTCCTTAGTTCATCACATGGTCGGTACAATAAATATAGATAGAACAGTGCATATATGTGCCAGAGGGAAAAAAAAGAGTCACAACCGGGAAGAATGTTTAAGAGAAGATTTATTGATATGTTAACATGTGTGATTGTGTGTGCATCAAATATATAGAATAATAGACAGGCTGTCATAAGAACAAGATGTATGTGTGTGTATGTAAGCATAGACGTATGCGTGTTAAGAACATATAAGGATGGCGATGAAGAAGAGACAGTGAAAGAGTCTATAGCCATCGAAGTGAGGAGTAAGTTCATAGACACAAAAATGATAAACACCAGTTCGTAGTCAATTGTACATGATAGTTGAAATACTGTATCAAGAAGTTGTGGCGATGATGCAGAGCCGGTTGCGGTACTTGTTGTACGTGAAGTTGTGGCTGAGATGTTGCTGCCTGGGTCACTTGGTACAGGAGTTCTTGCAGGTTGTATATTCGCTGTCGATCCATGGTGAAGTAATTCATGAACGGTGCAGTTTTGTAACCAGTGTGAGTACATAGAGAGATATTGACATTGGGACGAATGGTGGTGACGGAGATGGAGGTCGCCGAATGCTGTTGGATGAAGTTGGTGAGTCTCCATGTGGCTGCTGTTGTGTTGTCACTGGAAATGGCAGTGTCTTGTGTGGTCAGTGGCTAGACGTTAAAAGATCTGGAACCAAAAGACCTTGAGACGAGAAGCTGGAGTTTTATAAGAAGTTGTAGGCTCAACGCTGGGTAGAAAACAGGCTGTCACATGTGACCTTATTTGAAGGCTGTGATTGGTTGGGTTGCATATTGGCATGCAATAGAGCAAGAGACAAATTGCGCCAATACCAACCAATCAGATTGGTGGACACAATAGGGTCCAAAATGCAGCCAAAGGCTAGCTGTTATCTACTACGTTTGTATGTATATACAATATAGAGGAGAGGGATTTCACTTTAGTGTACGCTACACATGCTTCCTGACCACATGGCTTTGGGTTCAGTTCCACTGCAAGGCACCTTGGGCAAGTGTTTTTTTTCTATAGCCTTGGGCCGACCAAAGCCTTGTGAGAGTATTTGGTTGACAGAAACTGAAAGAAGCCTTGTCAGATATACATATATGTATGTATTTGTGTGTCTGTGTTTGTCTCCCCTACCATTGCTTGACAACCGATGCTGGTGTGTTTATGTTCCTGTAACTTAGCGGTTTGGCAAAAGACACCAATAGAATAAATACTAGGCTTCCAAAGAATAAGTCCTGGAGTCGGTTTGGTCGACGAAAGGTGGTGCTCCAGCATGGCCACAGTCAAATGACTGAAATAAGTAAAAGAAATAAAGAAATAATATATATATATATATATATATATATATATATACACATATTTTTTTCATTTTATCTAGTTTCAGCTCATGAGCTGTGGCCATGCTGGGGCACCGCCATTTGTATATAAAAAAATTCAATAAAGGAAGACAGATTCAGGTAACAAGTTATTCC
>NC_142935.1:63000691-63048191 GCF_046866305.1 Octopus bimaculoides
GCTCCCGAAAGGACGAAAAGCAATGTTGACCTCAGTGGGATTTGAACTCAGAATGTAGAGTTGGAACGCCCAAAGGAGGACGCCCAAAACTGAGCAAGATGGTGTGAGGGCGGTTGCTATGGCATTGAGGTAGATCCGTTCACAGGGACAAAACCCGGATTTAAAACACTGGCTGCTGATGATGATGATAATCTCTTCAAGACAGTGACCCCAACATATCATAATCCAATGAGAAATAAAGAAAGATAAAGTAGAAGAAAGAAAAGATAAGGTAGCTGATAGAAGACTTAAGAAATTTTTTTGATTTAAAAACATTAACATCTTCGTTCTTTTGTGTCAATACTGTTTTTCATGACAGACTATTTAAAGAAATTAAATAAAAATACTGAAATTGATAAAGAACAACCAATCTATTCAGTTGTATTATGTTGATATAGTTAGAAAATGAAATATTTTAATGTAAAATATGTGTTTGGTGAAAACTGTCATTGATGATTGGTTGGAAATTAGTAAAGAGTAAAGACCCCCTTAGGTCATGAACAACCATGGGATTGCACCTAGAAAGTTCCCCTTTGAAGCACAAATCCAGGCAAGGTTGTTTATGGAAGACCGGCAGTCACCCATGCATACCAGTCTCCCTTCCTCTCCACACCACCGATGTTATCCAAGGGAAAGGCAAAGACCGACACAGCTTGGCACCAGTGATGTTGAAACTCATTTCTACAGATGAGTAAACTGGAATAACATGAAATAAAGTGTCTTGTTCAAGAATACAACACAGCCTGGTCCAGGAATTGAACTCACTACCTCATGAACCCAACGCTCTAACCACTGAGCCATGCACCTTCTTGAGCTTTTACTTTTAAATTACTGTGCTCTCCCGGTGGAGGCGCAATGGCCCAGTGGTTAGGGCAGCGGACTCGTGATCATAGGATCGCGGTTTCGATTCCCAGACTGGGCATTGTGAATATTTATTGAGCGAAAACACCTAAAGCTCTACGAGGTTCCGGCAGGGGATGGTGGCGAACCCTGCTGTACTCTTTCATCACAACTTTCTCTCACTCTTACTTCCTGTTTCTGTTGTGCCTGTAATTCAAAGGGTCAGCCTTGTCACACACTGTTTCATGCTGAATATCCCCGAGAACTACGTTAAGAGTACACCTGTCTGTGGAGTGCTCAGCCACTTGCACGTTAATTTCACGAGCAGGCTGTTCCATTGATCGGATCAACTGGAACCCTCGACGTCGTAAGCGACGGAGTGCCAACACACACACAACACACTGTGCTCTTCCAGATTCACTTCGTTAATAATTTAGCATCCTTAATGCTCAAAATTGTTTTAGGTGTTTATTGACTGCCTTTAGACAGCCAATTAGACACCCCATCCTCTAGGGGTTAATACTGATCACATTGCTGACCGACCCCTGTTAATGACTTTCTCAGTTCATCTATCTGACAAATTTTGAACTCAGCTCATCAATACAGTTCAACAGGTCTGGGTACATGGAGTAAATAAAATCATAACATAAACAATTAAATATAAAAAATAATAATTTCTTAAAGTATGTGTTAATCCCCATGTACCCAGACTTTGTGGACACCCTGTATATTGACAAAAAACAAGATGAGGACAAATATCTATCAACTGTAAATAATGTAAATAATCAGCTCATTAATCTCTACTACTAATCTTTGTAGATCTCAGGATGGGAATTGCTGTATTAGGACCTGATTTGAGGAAAATTTGGCTGCTATTTCTAGCAGATTGAGCAACCAAATTGAAGCTTCTTCATTGAGCTTGTGGTTTCTGATTCTTAACTCTTTAGCATTTAAACCGGCCGTATCTGGCCCATTCTTCTACCTGCTTTGTGTTCAAAATGGCTCGATTTGGTCTTTCATGCCGATCCTACAATGTCATTCTAAAAATAAACGTTCACATCATCAAAATCAATATAATGCATGATTAATTCAAAGCATTGTAATTAAATACCAAAGCATTAATGTAATTAAATGCCAAAACATTTAAGGGATCTCCATGGAGTTGGGTTGATGTTTTCAAGAAACAACTTGACCTTTTGCTATCCAAAGTTTCAGAAGAACTGTATCAAAGCAGGAGACTCAAAAGATGGCATCAGTGTTAAACACCCCCCTTCACCGAAAGCCAATCACAAAGTTGGCCATTAAAGGGGTGATTACACTGGCAGTGCTCCAGCATGGCCACAGCCTTATGGCTGAAACATGTAAAGGAATAAAAGAATAAAATAAGCTCTTTATGTGATAGAGAAATCTGAATGCTAAAGGTTTCATAGGCGTAGGAGTGGCTGTGTGGTAAGTAGCTTGCTTACCAACCACAATGGTTCCGGGTTCAGTCCCACTGCGTGGCATCTTGGGCAAATGTCTTCTACTATAGCCTCGGGCCAACCAAAGCCTTGTGAGTGGATTTGGTAGACGGAAATTGAAAGAAGCCCATCGTGTATATATCTATATATATATGTGTTTGTGTGTCTGTGTTTGTTCCCCCAACGTTGCTTGACAACCAATGCTGGTGTGTTTATGTCCCTGTAACTTAGTGGTTCGGCAAAAGAGACCGATAGAATAAGTACTAGGCTTACAAAGAAGAAGTCCTGGGGTCGATTTGCTTGACTAAAGGCGGTGCTCCAGCATGGCCACAGTCAAATGACTGAAACAAGTAAAAGAGTAACCATTTTATCTGAAACATTATATTGTCAGTAGTTTATTTGGTTCTTATTTTTATCAAGGAAGAATGGAAAATAATTCCTACCTTTGGCAGAATTTGAGCTTTGGACAGTAAGGCATTGAATTACAAAAAGTAAGCCTGTATGATGTCATTGGACTTACAAGAAATAGCAGCCAAATTCCACTTAATTACACTGAAGGTGGTAATTCAGCATGAGGCATAATTGCCCCACTATCACCAACACGAAAAACACCCCCCCCCCAAAAAAAAAACTTATTTTAAAAACTCTGCTACCTTTAAACTCCTTACCTGTCCTAGGTATCACATGTAATACACAGGACATATTTTTCTGGTATCCATGCATCGTATATAATACACAATCCCAATTTTTTTTCCAATCACTAGAGTAACTTGAGACTTATGAAAGAAATGTACTCAAAATGTACATTATTTACATTATTTATATTTGACGGATATTTGTCCTCATCTTGTTTGTTGTTAACACAACGTTTCGGCTCTCCAGCCTTCATCAGGTGTCTTGGAGGAATTTCGAACCTGGGTTCTCATTCCTAAGGTATTCTTTTTTTGATGTTATTATTATTATTATTATTGAGTGAGAGAGCAGTGCATGCCATCAAAGTGACACTGGGGTAAAATATACGAAGCCCAGTATACCCATCATGACCACCCGTCTGATAAGGGTACACCAGGCACATGCACCACAACCATAGTGATCTCATATGAAGATAAACAGCGCATGACCTCGCAGGTGGGGCCTAGTTAGAATTTTCTTCATGTCGAGTAGCCCATCCCGCTCAAAAGGTCCCTGAATAAGGTTTGTTTAAGAATGTTGAGCAAAACACCCATGTTTCCAAAAGTGAATTATTCAAATCCCAAAGAATTCCTCTCAACACATGGCTATGATGATCCCCCACTACTTCTGCTCATGATCAGAGATGCACATATTTAGTAGCCATGTAGATCTGTTTGCAAGAACCTGCTCTGCCCTCATCTCTCTCATAGTTATCCCCTGGTACCCTAACATGAAGCTGACCCATCACCTATCCCAGGGCTTGTAGTCCTGTAAATTGCATGGTGACCTCAATAGTGTGGATGGCACAAAAAAGCACCCAGTCTATGCTATGCAGCAAGCTGGCAGAATCGTTAGCATGCTGAGCGAAATGCTTAGCAGAATATCGTTTGCCGCTATGTTCTGAGTTCAAATTCTGCTAAGGTTGACTTTGCCTTACATCTTTTCAGGGTCGGTAAACTAAGTAGCAGTTATGCACTAGGGTCAATGTAATCGACTATCCCCTGCCCCCAAACTGCAGGCTTTGTGCTTATAGTAGAAAGGATTATTAAAAAGGACACCCAGCTGTAAAAACCATGCCAAAGCAGACATTGGAGCTTGATCCAGTCCTTGGACATATTGTTTCCAGTCAAACTGTCCTACCCATGATAGTCTGGAACATGGATATTAAATGATGAGATACAACAAGGATTAGTATATTCATGTTTGAATCTGCCAGGACATATTAAGACTGAATACGGTAGTTTTTCTTTTGAATCTCCCTGTTTACCGTACACATGACAGTTATTTATTATTGGTTGGTAGATGTCAGCACACGTCAGCAAATAATTTTTTTTGCTTAAATTATAACAAGTCACAAGCTTGTTAGATTCATTAGTCTGGGGTAGCTTTGGTTGGGAAGAAACAAAGATGTCGAAACACCAGGTGTCCTAAAAGTCACCATATGCAAATAAATCAACTGTGTTATGCACATACATTTGTGTGAAAGGAGAAGCAGTTTTCCTGTGATGAAATACAACAGCATTTCACACGTTCACATTCAAATCTGTCGGAATGTATTAAAAATAATTGTGTGGGTCTTCGGTTTTGATTCTTGCTGTTTACTGTGTACGCAAGATGATTTATTATTAGTAAATAATTTGTTTGCTAAAATTACAGACTAAAGCCATGAATTCTTGTTAGATTCATTAGACCAGTGCTACTCAAAGTGGTGGTCCGTGGACTGGTGCCGGTCCGTGAGCTATCAGCTGCCAGTATGTGGTGAGTTTCCAGAAAAGAAAGAAACCTTATAAAATGCTTATGTAATATTGTATTATTTGTTTACTAGATAAAAAAAAAAATGTCAACTTTTTTAATATTCATTACATATATTGTTTCTAGTATAAATTGATATTACTAAGAAATATTACCGGTCCCTGGCACATTGGAAAAAAAAAAACTGCCAGTACACCACATCAGATAGTTTGAGAAACACTGCATTAGACCATTGTAGTTTTGACTGAGGAGACAATGATGTTGAAACACTGGGTGTTTGAAAGACCTCTGAAAGGTACTGATGAGTCAAGTGTATTATGAATACACATTTGTCTGAAAGTAGTTGTTCTCCATTGATAAGATACAGAGAAACATCAGTGATTAGCATATTAATGTTCAAAAAGAATGATATATAAATGATTGTTTTGATTTTTGACTGTTTAGCATGCACAAAGTAATTTATTAAATGCTTTACATATCCACAGTGTTGTACTTGTCTTGCAGGCTACTTGAGCTGAGACTGTGTATTGGAACTACATTGTGGAAGAGCCATTTAATAACACATAAAACCGTTAAATTCACTTCAAACTTGCATTTATTTTATGAGGTGTCAAACTTGTTGCTCAGTTTGCAGTCTAGGACTGACACGTTTCAAACTCTAACTATGTCAGCAACATGGTTGCAGTTGTACAGTAAAATGTTTAATACTTCATGAAATATATTTAAATTTAAAGTAAATTTAACAGCTTTGTATAATATTAACTGGCTTTCTCATTAAACCTTTTGCTACCAACCAGTTTCAAACTATCCCTGATTCTGTTATATAAATTTCCTGTTTAACCCTTCAGCATTCAGATTACTCTGTCAAAATTAATACTTACTTGTTTGCACTATTTTGAATTAATCCTGCATTATCTTGCAGCTTTGAGATTTTCATAATGTCATCATCATCATCCTATATGTATCCTCATGGAGGCGCAGTGGCCCAGTGGTTAGGGCAGTGGACTTGCGGTCATAGGATCGCGGTTTCAATTCCCAGACCGAGCGTTTTGGGTGTTTATTGAGCGAAAACACCTTAAGTTCCACAAGGCTCCGGCAGGGGATGGTGACGAACCCTGCTGTACTCTTTCACCACAACTTTCTCTCACTCTTTCTTCCTGTTTCTGTTGTACCTGTATTTCAAAGGGCCAGCCTTGTCACACTCTGTGTCACCTTGAATCTCCCCGGGAACTACGTTAAGGGTACACGTGACTGTGGAGTGCTCAGCCACTTGCATATTAATTTCACAAGCAAGCTGTTCCGTTGATTGGATCAACCGGAACCCTCGTCATCGTAGCCAATGGAGTGCCAACCAACCATATGTATCTCCAAACCATGAACTATGAAATAACTATTTTCAGCATATCAAACTTCGATATGTCAATAAACCACTATCGTTCCTGAAAGTTGTTTTTAATATCTTCTATGAACTGCTCAAAGCTTACTAACTTCCTACATCTTGATCCTTGGATCTTACCCTTACACATATATATATATATATATATATATATATATATATATATATATATATATATATATATATATATATATATATATATATATATATATATATATATATATATATATATAGGCGCAGGAGTGGCTGTGTGGAAAGTAGCTTGCTTACCAACCACATGGTTCCGAGTTCAGTCCCACAGCGTGGCACCTTGGGCAAGTGTCTTCTACTATAGCCTCGGGCCGACCAAAGCCTTGTGAGTGGATTTGGTAGATGGAAACTCAAAGAAGCCCGTTGTATATATGTATATATATATGTGTGTGTTTGTGTGTCTGTGTTTGTCCTCCTAGCATTGCTTGACAACCGATGCTGGTGTGTTTATGTCCCCGTCACTTAGCGGTTCGGCAAAAAGAGACCGATAGAATAAGTACTAGGCTTACAAAGAATAAGTCCCGGGGTCGATTTGCTCGACTAAAGGTGGTGCTCCAGCATGGCCGCAGTCAAATGACTGAAACAAGTAAAAGAGTAAAAGAGATATATATATATATATATATATATGCATATTTATATATACACACAAACACACACAGGAACATAATTTAATATCCATCTTCCATGCTGACGTGGGTTGGATAGATGTTTCGTCAGGATCTGGTGAACCACAACACTGCATCATGATCCATGTTAGTTTTGGCATGATTTCTACAGCTGGATGCCCCTTCCTAACACCAACCACTTTACAGTGTGTAATTCGCATTTATACACACACACACACACACATCTTTTTCTATGTCTCTGCTTCTTTCTATCTATCTATCTATCTATCTATAAATGTATGTAAATGTATACATACAAACAGCAGGTGTGGCTGTGTTGTAAGAAGCTTGCTTCCCAACCGCATGGTTTCAGGTTCAGTCCCACCACATGGCACCTTGGGCAAGTGTCTTCTACTATAGCCTTTGACTGACCAAAGCCTTGTGAGTGGATTTGGTGGATGGAAACTGAAAGAAGCCCGTCATATATATGTATATGTGTGGATGGAAAATAAAAGAAGCCTGAGATTGCTAACCACTACACACATTTTTTTCTCTCCTATTTTTCTGTGTTCCTTTCTGTGGAAGAGCGTAGGCTCGAAACGTTAAAGACTTTTTCAATTCCCGAGTGTTATACTAATACATCTGTTTGTTTTCTTCACCACCTGTCTTCGTCTTTTGTGTTTTTGTGAATTCTCCCTATATATATGTATATGTGTCTGTGTGTCTGTGTTTGTCTCCCACCATCGCTTGACAACCGATGTTGGTGTGTTTACGTCCTTGTAACTTAGCAGTTTGTCAAAAGAGACTGATAGTATAAGTACTAGGCTTAGAAAGAATAAGTCCGGGGACTCGATTTGTTCGACTAAAGGCTGTGCTCCAGCATGGCCGTAGTCAGATGACTGAAACAAGTGAAAGAATAAAATATATATAAAGATATAACTATATTCATATATGCACATGCAAAAATGGGTCTTGAAATATTGGAAGTTTTTCACCTTCCCATTCAGTTGTGTATTGATCTGTTTATTGAACTGGTTCTCACATGACACCTGTGCACACACACACACACACACACACACACACACACACACGCCTCACACATTCATAGAAGCTTTCTCTCCCCTGTTTCCCCCTCTGCCTCACCTTTCCCATTCCTTCTTTTCTATTCCAGTTTTCTATGGATTCATCTCCATATTTTGTCTTGTGATTAAGTACCTCCATCTACACACTGGCTCCCTCCACACACACACACATACGCACACAATCTTCTTTTCCTTCCCCCCCACCCCTTGACTTCTTTTCCTTACACGCCCTGTTTTTACTTACAATTGAGCTTCTCGTTCAACACACAATTACACAGGTATACAGGTGTGTATATATGTGTGTATATATGTATGTATGCATGCACCACCCAGATACGCGTTTATGTACCTACAAATTTATGCATGTACTCCTTATCTTACCTGTAAACAATTTACCATTGTATATTCTTTTATTCTTTTACTTGTTTCAGTCGTTTGACTGCGGCCATGCTGAAGCACCACCTTTAGTCAAGCTAATTGACCCCAGGACTTATTCTTTGTAAGCCTAGTATTTATTCTATCGGTGTCTTTTGCTGAACAGCTAAGTTACAGGGACATGAACACACCAACATTGTTTGTCAATCGATGGTAGGGGGACAAAAATACACACACACACACACACACACATGACAAGCTTCTTTCAGTTTCCGTCTACCAAATCCACTCACAAGGCTTTGGTCGGCCCGAGGCTATATTAGAAGACACTTGCTCAAGGTGCCACGCAGTGGGACTGAACCTGGAACCATGTGGTTGGTAAGCTAGCTATTTACCACATAGCTACTCCTGTTTTTTTTCCTCATTCATCATCATTTGATGTCCGTTTGCCATGCTGGTATGGTTTTGTATGAATGCTCTTGTGGGTGTGTCTGTCTTTCTGTCTGTCTGCATCTCTCTTGCTCTCTCTCTTTATATACATTCATTCATGCATGCATGCATGCATGCATACATACATACATACATACATACATACATACAGGTGTAGGTGTGGTTGTGTGGTAAGAAACTTGCTTCCCAACCACATGGTTCCGGGTTCTGTATCACTGTGTAGCACCTTGGGCAAGTGTCTTCTATTATAGATTTGGGCCGACCAAAGCCTTGTGAGTGAATTTGGTCAAATGAAAGAAGCCCATTGTATATATGTATATCTATGTGTGTGTGTCTTAGTGTCTCCTCACGCTGCTTGACAACCGGTGTTGGTGTGCTTATGTCCCCATTACTTAGCAGTTCGACAAGAGAGATGATGGAATAATTACTAGGTTTAACAAAAATAAGTCTGGCGGGGTTGATCAATTAATTTGACTAAAGACTCTTCATGGCTGCAGTCTAATGACTGAAGCAAGTACAAGGTAAAAGATATATATATATATATATATAAAAACACACACATACACACACACACACACACACACACACACACACACACACACATTCATTCATTCGTATGTATTAGAGAGTTACTAACTATAATTCTGTTCAAACATGGCAAAGCATATAACAGTTTCTGTTGAGCAATATAACCTACTCGAAAATTTGAGAAATTATTGTGCCTAATTTGCATACTTGAGGTTTGAATATTTAATTAGCTAATTTGCATATTTAATCAGCTATTTACATGTGATACTGTGTACCTGCAAAGGGATGAAGAGTCCGTTGGAGTCCTTTGGGATTTGAACTTTGGATATCAGGGAAAGAAATCTAAATGTTATTTGACAGGCATCATCATCATCATCATCATCATCATCCTCATCATCATCATTTAACATCCATCTTCTGTGGTGATGTGGGTTGGATGGTTTGACAGGAGCTGTAAGCTGGAGGACTGCATAAAGTATCACTTTCTGTTTTGGTACACTAATTGCCAAAGTGATTTCTAGGAATTTTATAAACACACACACACACAAAAGCAGAAATGCACATACACACATATACACATGTGCTTGCATACCACAAATGCATATACACATACAATGTATACATACACTCATACATGCAACAAACATGCATACCACACAGATGTACATGCACACACAAGCATACTTACAGTGGTGAGCTGGCAGAAACGTTAGCACACTGGGCGAAATGCTTAGCGGTATTTCGTCTGTCTTTACGTTCTGAGTTCAAATTCCGCCGAGGTCGACTTAGCCTTTCATCCTTTCGGGGTCGATTAAATAAGTACCAGTTATGCACTGGGGTCGATGTAATCGACTTAATCCCTTTGTCTGTCCTTGTTTGTCCCCTCTATGTTTAGCCCCTTGTGGGCAATAAAGAAATAACAAACATACACACACATATACACACACACACAAACATTCATGTTATACACACAGACATAAAACATACACAACCATATACATACATGCACACATACACATACATGCAAATACATATATGTAATTATTCTGTTACTTAACATTGCTGTATGAAGTTTTCTTAATTACATCTAATTACATTTTAATTAAAGGGGTAATCAGTTCTATCATACACATACATACCTACACATGTGCATACATACACACACATACACATAAACATACATCCACACACTCTGGTACACAAACACCTGTATGTGTGTTTACATCTGTGTGTATGTATGTACACATGCATGCATCAGTTTCAAAATTTGGCACAAGGCCAGCAATTTCGGCAGAGGGACAATATATTGATTACATTGACCTCCAGTGTTCAACTGGTACTTATTTTATCGAGTCCGAAAAGCTGAAAGGCTAAGTTAACCTTGGCAGAATTTGAACACAGAAGGCAGCGAGCTGGCAGAATCGTTAGAATGCTGCATGAAATGCGTCACAGTATTTTGCCTGTCACTACGTTCTGAGTTCAAATTCCGCCGAGGTTGACTTTGCCTTTCATCCTTTTGGGGTTGATGAAATAAGTACCAGTTACGCATTGGAGTCAATGAAATTGACTATCCCCTTCCCCGAATTTCAGACCTTGTGCCTATAGTAGAAAAAAAATAGAGAATAAAATGTTTTGAATGGTACAACAATGCACTATAATACAAAAAATGGACTATATACCTGTTGTAATTTAGTTATCCATTGTCCAATGATATTTCGGAATACAATTTCTTCTTCAGATATTCTTAGATCGAGTCTCTGCTATAATTGGTTTTCAATGGCTTTTTTTAAAAATTTTGTTTTTACTCTCCTAAAAAAAAAATGGCCCTTGTAACTACACCCAATTTACACCTAATTTTCTTAGTGACAACCAACAATGGAGCATGGTACCTTTTTAAAGACTTGCCCAAGACAAACAAATGTAAAGTATAGTGTCTTGTTTTTGGCAACAAACTTGTATTTACATTATTTATATTCAACGGATACTTGCCCTCATCTTGTTTGCTGTTCACACGTTTCGTCGAATGTAAATAATGTACATAATTTCTCGTCTCTTAAATATAGAACTGTATAATAGGTTAGATAGGATGATGTCTATATTGCAATATTACAATAACCAACAATATGTTGTGCATGTATAGTAATATTATGGACATGAAATTAGCATTAGCTTATCTCACTCTTTCTTGTGGAACCCTAGGGTTTCAGGGAACTCTGGTTGAGAAATGCTGGCATAGAAGATTCTTACAAGAAGCTGATAGCTTCTATTATGTAGGTGATCTGTGAAGGTGTGTGGGTTAGCGGCTAGGATATTCAGCTCATGATCGTAAGGTTGTGAGTTCAGTTCCCAGCAACACATTGTCTCCTTGAGCAAGACACTATATTTCACATTGCTCCTGTCCATTCAGTTGGCAAAAATGTGTAGTACCTGTAGTTACAAGGGCCAGCCTTGTCACATTCTATGTTACCCTGAATCCTCATGAGAACTATGTTAAGGGTACGCATGCCTGCAGAGTGCTCAGCCATTTGCACATTAATTTCATGAGCAGGCTGTTCTGTTGATCGGATCAACTGGAGTATTTATTGTAACCGATGGAAACAAACTGCTTACCACACAGCCATACCTGCACTTTTTGGAGCAGGTATGACTCCTCCAATGGAACACAGAGAAGCTGAGAAAAAGCAGAAAAAACACAACAAAAACCCTGTACAAGAAGAATCAAATGGATCGTGCAAAAGAGGAGATTGCACTAGTGTGGAACATGTAATGTATATGAAGGATGATGTTTGGGTAAAAATGTGCCAAATTAGATCCTAGAGGAAGGAACCTTCAGCACCGGAAGACATGGGTAAAAGCAGTGGGAGCTGATCTCAGGATGTTGGTTCTCAGGAAGGAGATGACAAAAGACTACAACAAGTAGTAAAATGGTGTATTGGAGTAAACATGCCTCACCCCTCTACCAGCATGAAAAAAAATGGATGAAAAATGATGATGATATATTATGGTGATGTAATGTTTCCTGGTTTTCTTGTTTTTTGTTTTTGTTTTACTTTCACTTTGGAAGTTAAAGAGAGGGAAATCTGGTTGCAATATGTGTGTGTGTATAGTGAAAGAAAACCTTCAATTTGAAGTTAAAACCTGTATTTCTGTGTATTTGTGACTCTGTGTGTGTGTGTGTTTATATATGTATATCTGTCTATATATGAATGTATGTATATGTATATATATAGATGTGTGTATGTGTGTGTGTGTATATATATATATATATATATATATATATATGTATATATATATATATAATGAATTTGTGTCCATATGTTCATTTTTGTGAGAAAGCTTTCAGTTTTGAAACCAGAATCTGGGTGTAATTATATATGTATATTTGTATGTTCCTATGCCTGCATATGTTTGTGTATTTATTTGTGTATATGTGTGCATGTAAGAGAGATAAAGAGGGAGAGAGTGAGAGAAAGCTGTCAATTTTAGAAGCCAAAATATGGGTAGAAATATATTGTGTGTGTATATGTGTGTTGTGTTTCTGTGCATGTCTAAGTATGTGTGTGTAGGTGGTGTAAGGCTCTTTCAGTTTTGTATCTAAAACCTGGTTGTAATTATATATGCTTCCATGTATTTGGGTGAAGGTGTCGGAGATGTAAAGAGTACGAGCTTTCAATTTTAGGGTTAAAAATTTGCATGCAATTTTGTGTCTCTGTATGATGTGTGTGTTTATGTGCATCTGTGTGTTGGTGTTGTGTGTATGTATATTTATATATTTCTCCATATGTGTGTATATGTATTTGTATATATGTGTGTGTATACAATATATATTTGTTTCTGCATATGTATATGTATATATCTGTGTATATATATGTGTGTGTGCAGGCATGAAATTTGGTATTAATATTTTTGATTGATAACTGATGAAGAATTAGAGTCCTGCAGTCTGTCCTCAGTGTATATTTTATAGTATTTAATGCATTTTTGATTTATGGAATAGCTGAGTACCACACATCCCAACTTTTATATATATATATATATATATATATATATATATATATATATATATATACACGTTTTGTGCACGCGTGTGTGTGCGAGCGTGTATGCAGGTATGTATATATTTTTGGACGAATGTGTGGGTGAGCATGTGTGTGTTTCAAGTGAGGGTGGATGAGTATATACATATAGTGCATGTATGTGGGTGTGCAGACGCACATGTGTAAGTACGGATTGGTGCACTTACGCGAATACTATGGACATTTTTACTCCCTTACCTTTATTCCCTCCCCTCACTTGGCGGTCATTCTAATAGCTCTTTTGTCTTAATAACGGTCAATCACATAGTAATTTCCCTTTGTTTAACGGTCTTAGCATCTTTTATGATGGCCAGATAAGTGAAGAGATGGCGGCGTGGGTCTCCACCCCGACATCCGAAACTCAGAGTTTTACCATGGCTACCGAATAATTGTCACATATTATTTACAGATAAATTCCTCTATTTACATAATATTGAGGTCTCTTTCTTTCTTTTGTTGTCTTACCTTTTCTATCAATACACACACACACACACTCACACTCACACACACACACACACACACACACACACACACACACACACACACACACATATATAAGGGATGAAAAGCAAAGTCACTCTTGGCGGAATTGGAACTCAGTGTAAAGACGGATGAAATGCTGTTGAGCATTTTGCTCGGCATGCAAACAATTCCGCCAGGTAGCTGTGTTATATCCACCAGCTTGATGCCTTATATCCACCAGCTCATTGCCTTATATCTGCCAGCTCGCTGCCTTATATCTGTCACCTTGCTGTCTTATATCTGCCAGCTTGCCATAATAATAATTCTTTCTACTATAGGTACAAGACCTGAAATTTTGGGGAAAGAGGCTAGTTGATTACGTCGACCCTAATACTTGATTGGTACTGACCCCGAAATGATGAATGCATTGACCTCAGTGCTCAACTCTGCTTACTTTATCGACCCCAAAAAGATGAGAAGCAAAGTCAACCTTGCAAGAATTTGAACTCAGAATGTAAAGACTAATGAAATGCTGTTAAGGATTTTGCCCAATGTGCTAACAATTCTGCCAGCATGCCGGCTTAATGATAATAATAATAATAATAATAATTTTTTGTATTTGCCACCAGGGTAACAGGTGAGGGGACAGTAGAAAGACAGACATAAAATGTGGGAATTTACATAGAAGGGAATGATATAAAAAAGAAGCAACAAAAAAACTAGAAAATATACATGGTATACAGTATAAATAGTGGAGGCGCATGGCTTAGTGGTTAGGGTGTCAGCACCATGATCGTAAGATTGTGGTATCGATTCCTGGACCGGGCGACGCGTTGTGTTCTTGAGCAAAACACTTCATTTCACGTTGCTCCAGTCCACTCAGCTTGCAAAAGTGAGTAACGCTGCGATGGACTGGTGTCCCGTCCAGCTGGGGATACATACCCCATTGAAACCGGAAAGCCGGGCCCATGAGCCTGGTTCAGCTTTAAAATGGCGCATTTATTTATCTTTTTTTATATAGTATAAATAAAAGGAAAAATGTATACAAAGTATACATCAGTAAAAAAAAAAAAAAGAAAAAGCAAGGGTGATATAAGATAAATGGTTTCTAAACATAGTCACAAAGGCAGAAATTTTGTGGGAGAGAGAACACTTGAGTCTATCAATACCTTGGTACTTGACTGATAGAATAAGTACCAGCCAAGTACTGGTGTTGATATAATCAGTAATTATGATGAGAATGATGATGATGATGATAATGGTGGTGGTGATGATGATGATGATGATGATGGAGGTGAAGTTAAAAATTTAAAAGGAAGCAAAAAGCTGCACCCCCCGGCAAAAGTATTGTTTCAGCATGAAGTTCAGTTCTGCCAATAATGGTGTGTATTGGTTCTATTGATCTCATCTGTTACCAATGTTCGCGCGCGCGTGTTTGTTCGTGTCATATATGTGATGCATGTATGTATGCATGCATATATATATGTGTGTGTGTATATCTTTATATGCATGCATATATCTCTATATATGTCTCTCTCTCTCTCTCTCTATATATATATATCTATATATATATATATGTGTGTGTATATATATATATATATATATATATATATATATATATATATGTATATATATATGTATATATATAGGTATATACATATGTGTATATATGTATATATATACATGCACAGATACATACATATGTACATACGCACGCTTGCACACAATCTAGTTCCATGCCAACAAGCGCCATACTCTATTGGCATTGTATAATCTTCTCCTTTATGTCATGTGACCAAACACAATTTGATGTCATTGATTCTTCTCACACTGCATTCACTTCGGTTTCATTCATTATGTCCTCATTCATGCTGCTCCTTCAGATCATCTCTTTTTCTCCCTCCCCCACACTTTCTGCCTTTTCTTCTTCCTCGTCCTTGTTGTTGTCATCCTCCTTCTCCTCCCCCCTTTGTTGCTATTCTTCTTTCTTCTTTTACCTTTGTTGTTGTTGTTATTGTTGTTCTTTTTCTTCTTGTTCTTCTTGTTCTTCTTGTTCTTCTTGTTCTTTTTGTTGTTGTTGTTGTTCCTCTTCTTCTTCTTCTGCTGCTGCATCGTCTTCTTCTTCTTCTTCTTCTTCTTCTTCTTCTTCTTCTTCTTCTTCTTCTTCTTCTTCTTCTTCTTCTTTCCCCTCCTCACCTGACCACCCCTCCTGCATCGGCAGTGATAAACTTCACAGGTATGGAAGTGCTGCCAGGCAGGGGCTGTTCTACACGGACAAATGCACAGCAATGGAAACCATACTGCACACACACACACCATGTCCAAACGTTACTGACCTGCAGTGAACAAGTGACATCATGTGTAGGATAAATTTGGCTTTTGGTCAAGCCTGTCATGAGCAGGTGTGTTCCTTTGTTTCTTTCTATCAAAATTCCCTGACACATCATTACATGACTTGCGGGGGGCTTTGGTTGAAGACACTTGCTGAAGGGGCTTTGATGTGGCGAGTGAACTTCTCAACCACATTGTGCCTGTGTGTGGATACCTGAGTGTACCTGAATCTCAACATTATGGTTGTAGTCAAGTATCGTTGGCATACAGGTATTGTTGTTCATTTACCAAAATTCTGCAGAAACATGTGTGGCGGCGAACTGGCAGAGACGTTAGCACACCGGGTGAAATGCTTAGCGGTATTTTGTCTGCCGCTATGTTCTGAGTTCAAATTCTGCCGAGGTCGACTTTGCCTTTCATCCTTTCGGGGGTCGATTAAATAAGTACCAGTTACGCACTGGGGTCAATATAATCGACTTAATCTGTTTGTCCCCTCTGTGTGTAGCCCCTTGTAGGCAGTAAAGAAATCAGAAACATGTATGGTCATGAGTGTTGGGGTAGGGGTTGGAAGTTGGGCGTGTATATTACCTTGCTTGAAAAGAAAGAGTTAAGGGCTGATTACAGGAAGGGCTTTAATGGCCCTAGGAAAAAATATCTGCCTCTGCGAATTCTGTCTTACCCATGCAAGCATGGAAAAGTGGATGTTAGATGATTATTATGATGATGATGATGATGAAATGGTGATACACACACACACACACACACACACACACACACACACACACACACAGTATCATCAGTATTATTGCTTAATGTCCATTTTACCACACATGCATTGAACCATATATGTGTGTGTGTGTATATATATTTGTGCATATACATACATATGGGTAGGGCTCTCTCTCTCTCTCTCTCTGTATGTATATATATGTGTGTATATATATATATACATATATATATACATGTATATATATATATATATATATATATATATATATATATATATATATATATATATATATATATATATATGTATATATATATACACATGTGTATATATATATACATGTATATATATATACACATGTGTATGTATGTATATATATATATATATATATATATATATATATATATATATATATATATACATACACATGCACATAGATTGATATCTATGTTTATATGTGTGCATATACTTCATCGTC
Source organism: Octopus bimaculoides (assembly GCF_046866305.1). Taxonomy (NCBI): domain Eukaryota; kingdom Metazoa; phylum Mollusca; class Cephalopoda; order Octopoda; family Octopodidae; genus Octopus; species Octopus bimaculoides. The sequence continues at coordinate 63,017,995 of NC_142935.1, forward strand.
ATTGTTTTTATTTCTATGTTTTCCTTAACTACGAGAGATCACCAATGGTGATTTTTATACATATTTATACACACACACACAAACACACACACAGACACACACAGGCACACACACACACACATGCATACTTTTATTTCAACATTTACCATGCAGGTATGAGTTGGACAAAACTTCTTCAGGTAGCATTTCGTTGCTAGATGTACTTCCTGTTGCCAAGCCTTGTCTTCAGTAAGATATGCAGAGACATGCCTTAACGTGCCACGCTACTGAGCTGGCGAATCTTTTGTTTATGTGGGGCATAAACAATGTCACAATTACTACCCTAGTCTTTTCAGTAGGAAGATAGACTGAGACATATACAGACGTAGGCATGTACACACATGCACCATCATTATCATTACATCTATTTCTCCATGCTTGCATGAGTTGGATGGAGTTTATTGAGGCATGTAATCTAACTCTCACCCGTTTCCAAGTAAGGTATTTTGTTGTCGGTTGTTTTCATGCAGAGCATTGCAAATAAGTAATACTGCTTGTACGGCAATGATAATTGTCTCACAACTATCCTGTGATGTGAGGGCAAGGCGACACAAACACACACATCTATATATCTACATCTATCAAAATATACCATACGCATACACACACATGCACATATCTATATACTAGCTTAAAAGCTGCACTCCTGCAGAGGGCTAATTGTGCCTGTGGCCTGAAACTAAAAGGAGCAATAATAATAAAGCATTTATTGATACCCTACCAATATGGTATTATCCTACCAATATGGTATTACTTTAAATTTAGTTTAAATGAAAAACTTGTGAAGTTCACAAATTTTTGGAATTCTTTTAAAATTTTAATTTTCAGCTGATAGCATATAATAAATCTTCATCCAGACTTGATCCCAATGCTAGATGTTCAAGAACCAAATGAAGAGCAGATTTTCAATCCTGGGATCATCCTGATTCCAAAAAGGTATAATATGTCTATGTAGAACAAATGTAGACTGAGATACAGGGGTCCTGGATGGACGAACAGACAGATTTAGAAGCTGGAAACTGAAAGAAGTCCCTTGTATAAATACATACATACATGCATATATATATATATATGTATGTATATATATATATATATATATATATATATATATATATATATATATGTGTGTGTGTGTGTCTTTGTGTCTGTGTTTGTCTCCCATCACTGCTTGACAACTGTTGTCGGTGTGTTTACATTCCAGTAACCTAGCAGTTCAGCAAAAGAGACCAACAAAATAAGTACCAGGCTTTAATGAAAAAAGCTCCTGGGGTTGATTCATTCGACTAAACAACCCTTCAAGGCTGTGCCCCAGCATGGCCACAGTCTAATGACTGAAACAAGTATAACATAAAAGATATATAGGTATAGATAATTATATATGTGTAATTATATATATGTAATTATGTACATATATATTTATATATATATACACATACACACACAAATGCATTTATATATATTGTGTATGTTTGCATAATCAATATTTAAAATGTGTATTGCATATAATCAATAGTTAACCATCTAGTCTCTAACCTATACTGACCTATCTGCTTCATAATCAATACTCTAAATGTCTCACGTACAATTGGTTGCTATAAGCTGACACAATTCACTCCTTTCATTTGAGTTTTGCTTTTGTATTTTGTTCCACGTGACCCCCTAACTGTGATTAAAAGGTGACCTGGAAGAGAGGGATCATCAAATGTGGTATCAGAAACATTATATTAACGAATCCAAACACCAAGTATCTGGTGACATAATATTCTTGTAATTAATTCTCTGTCTATCTGTTTGTCTTTCTTTAACCTTTAACCTTTTACTTGTTTCAGTCGAACAAATCGACCCCCATTCCTCTTTTTTTCCTTTTTAAAGTCTCCTACTTATTCTATTGGAAACTTTTTGCTGAACCGCTAAGTTACAGGAATGTAAACAAACCTCTGCGCCTACACATACACACACACGCATGCACGCATGCACGCACAAGTCTTCGGCCACCTTAAACTACTGTAAATTTCCACTAATTGCCAACTTAGAAGTAGATGTTTCACATTGCATTTTTTACAGATGAAACATTGGCCCCGTTGGAGTCATTTCCATACCTAATCATTATATTTTGTAGTAGGGGTTCTGAATGAGAGGGAAGGATGCGAGACAACCACCAAAACTGGCTGTGCAAAAGTTTTCAGCCAGCTCACATAAATCAATCCAGATAAAGTGTTTTAAAACAGAAAAACGTCTATAATGAAACATTCCGGTGGCACGTAAAAGCACCCACTACACTCTCGGAGTGGTTAACGTTAGGAAGGGCATCCAGCTGTAGAAACTCTGCCAAATCAGATTGGAGCCTGGTGTAGCCATCTGGTTCACCAGTCCTCAGTCAAATCGTCCAACCCATGCTAGCATGGAAAGCGGATGTTAAACGATGATGATGATGATGATGATGAATGTACAGTTCAAGAAGTTACTGTACATTCTTAATACTTCGTGTGGCTTCCCTTAGCTTGAAAAATTGCTCCAATGAGCCTGGGAAGAGATGCGTACAAATCCTTCACCATCTTCACAGGTACCTGATGCCATTATCTGTGGCTGAGCTCCCACAACTCTTCAAGACTGCGTGGATTCTTCTTACGAACTCTTCTCTTTAATTCTGTCCACATTTGCTTACTGATATTTAAGTCAGGGCTCGGAGCTGTCTAATCTTTCGATATTGTAACATCTTCATTATTGAGACTCATGCATGCAATCTGCGGCATGGAGCTCCGTCATGCTGAAAAATTTTACTTTTATCCAAGTCTGGTATCAAACTATCCTTCAGCAACTGTATGCTAAACTGTTATATAATATATATATATACTAGCAGTATAACCTGACCTTGTCTGGGTGTGACTCATTATGCCCTCTACGATAAGTCTTGCTAGCTGAAAATCAACTAAAAAAGAAAGCCTTACAACGAAAAAACCCCTATGATGTAAATATGTTCATAATTCAAAAGACGATGAAATTAATAGGGAAACTCTGAAGGCTGTTTTGCGTAAAATTATTAAGCATACGTAAATTTCATCCGTGTAATTGGCTATAGAAATGCTTGTGCAAAACAACTTTTTGCGCTGCCCTGATTATACATAGCAGGGTAATCCCTTTTCACAGGAGCTAGGATGGCAATTTGTGATGAAGTAATTGCTGGCGATCTGTTGCTAAACAGTTTTGCCAGAATTCTATCAGATTGGGCAGAAGGTGTTGATGCACCATTTTGCATTATGTTCAAAGTAGCTACTGGAATGTGGTGAATTGCTGCAGTCTGTGGCTGTCATTTTAAACCGGTTGCTGTCTTTCCCCAGCAAACTCTCTTCTTTGGAGGCATAATCTATGTATATATTAAACAGAACAACAAAAGTTATAATAGATGGCAGGGTCGGTACTTTTCATATATCTGTAATTTTTCAGATTAACACCCGCACGATTACCCAGCCCTAATCCTAAACCAAATCCTAACACTAACCCTAACACTAACCCTAAACCCTAACCATAACCCTGACCCTAAAAAAATGTAACCGTAACATTAATTCTAAACCCTAAGCCTGACCCTGAAACCCTAGCCCTAACACCCTAGTGAAAATCGTGGTAAATTTACAAAACATTGACGAACATGAGTTATATTTTACTGAATGTATGCTTTTGAGAGAGCGAGAGAGGAAGAGGTAGAGAGGGGGAAAGAAAGGAATAGGGGTAGTTAAAAGTTTTCTTATGACTGCTTCTCTTCACTGCCTATTACTTCATTAGAAATCTAAGGATGCACATAAGCACATAATAGAGAAAAATGAAACAAATATGGACGACTTGCTCCGAAACACCACCGAGTGGGGAACACTTCTCAAAAATAACCTGCAGTTGTTTCCTTCAAAATTCCTACATGCTTGAAATGTACATACATCAAGGTACATTTGTACAAAATTTCATGAAAAAATATTCATTTTCCTGGAAGTTAAGAGGAATTTAAGTGGAATTTCCGAATATTGTACCCCACCCCCTTCCAAAACACTTTCACCGAAAATTTTTGTATATTTGGAATCTACATAATAAATAATATATGCATAGAAAATTTCATAAAAAAATATTCATTTTTATGAAAGTTATGACCTTCCAAAGTTGGGGGATACAACTCTGTAGTTATGCCATCAATGTTTTGTAAATATACCACGATGTGAATGATTGTTTACTTGCACGTGTATACGTTTGAGAGAGTGAGAGAGGAAGAGGGGGAGAAATGAATAGAGATTGAGAGCAATGTGTATGTTGTTGTCACAGGTCATGTATGTGTGGTTGTGTGTGTTTTTACGTATCTATGTTATGAAAAATAAGTAAAGAATACTGAGATGAAAGTTTAATCTATGACGTTGTATGTATCACTTTCTCTCTCTCTCCCTCTCTCTCTTTTACTTTTACTCTCTATATTTTTATGTTGAGCGCGTGTGTAAGAATGGCGTTCCAGGTAACAGGGATGAAATATAAAAGTTGCTAGAAACAACAGCCAAATCTCCCTTAAATCACACAAAGTAAACGAAATTTAAAAATCTAATTACTGCACTGAAAAGTTCAGATCGAGAAAATTCCATTGATGTAAAAATTTTTACGAAAAAGTGGAAAATGTGGATTTCTATAAACATTCAAAAAGGCTTCACACAAACACACAATTTCAGATTTATATATTAAGATATATATATATATATATATATATATGTGTTTGTGTGTCTCCCCCCCCCCCCCCACCGTCACTTGACAACTGATGCTGGTGTGTTTATGTCCCCGTAACTTAGTGGTTTGGCAAAAGAGACCAATAGAATAAGTACTAGGCTTACAAAGAATAAGTCCTGGGCATGATTTGTTCAACTTAAGGCAGTGCTCCAGCATGGCCACAGTCAACTGATTGAAACAAACAGAAGAATAAAAGAATACAAAAGACCCACGCACGCATACACACTCATCCATCCTGGTTTGCAAAATGGTTTACCTTTAATACAACAAGCGCATAACAGATTCTATATACTTCAAACGCAAAAATATAATTAGCAATTTTTAGGTTTTTGTTAAAAACGTAAAACTAAAAAGGAAAGAGAAAAATCAAAGTTATCTCATCAGATAACGAGGATGAAAATTCATTACTTTTTTGTCATTACATATTGAAAATCCATAGAAACAAATGGGCAGATAGCCCAATTAGTTTTATGCGACAATGTTGTGACTACATGAACTAGTTCGTTATTTTTAACATGCTTATGATGAAACAGATTTTATAGTTAATACTATGTGTAAAACTGAAGCTGTCTCATTATTCTAGATTGATTACTTGAGAGATTGGTAAAACATGAAGCTGATAGCTTCACCGTCATTGTGTTAACATTTAGTTTTTTTTTTTTTTTTTGCATTCTTGAGTGTGGATCAGATGAGATCCATCTGGGCAGATTTTTGGCGACTGGATGCTCTTCCTGTTGCCAATCTTTGTCTGTTTCTATGCAAATTAGTGTTTTCCCTTTGGCCAGACATGTTTTTGTAGGAAGTTGCAAACGAACGTCCTGGTGAAGTTTGTTCACAATTGGCATGTAATGTCAAGACAAGAACACACACACACACACACACACACACACACATACACATGCATGCACACATGAATGTACACATGCACAGGCACAGGCACATGCACACATACCCATGCACACACATGCATACACACATCTATACACACACAGAAACACACACACACAGAGAAACACACACACATGCACAACAGGCTTCTTTTTTTGTTTCTGTCTGCCAAATTCACTCACAAGGACTTGGTTAGCATGTTATATCAGAAAACACTTGACCAAGGTGCTGCAGAGTGTAACTAGACCCAAAACTGTGGTTGCAGACATTTGGAGTCTGGTCAGCTCTCCATCTGGCCAGCTTCTGTCAAACCGTCCAATGCATGTCAGCATGGAAAATCGACATTAAATGACGATGATGATATGTGTGTGGTGGGGTGTTTTTTCCATCCCAATGCTTGGCAACCTGTTGTGGTTTGATTATGTACTTGTAACTTAGCAGTTTGCCAGTTCCTCAAACTGTCCAACCCATGCCGGCATGAACATAAAAATTGGACGTTAAATGATGATGATGATGTTTGTGTGTGTGTGTGTGTGTGTGTGTGTGTGTGTGTGTGTGTAAGTATATATGTATATATGTATATATATGTGTGTGTATATATATATATATATATATATATATATATATATATATATATATATATATATATATACATATATATATATATATATATATATGTATATATATATGTATATATATGTATAGGAGGAGTACTCTGTCGGTTACAAGGACAAGGGTCCTTGCTGATACAATCAATGGAACAGCTTGCTCATGAAATTAATGTGCAAGTGGCTGAGTACTCCACAGACACGTGTACCCTTAATGTAAAGTTTCCAGTATCCTCTGTCTTCCATATCAACCATTTAGAATATATATGTATGTGTAATTTTCCTGGTTGTATATAATAAATATGGTTGAGAAAACTGAAGAAACTTTGCTTTTGAATATAAATATTGGTTTTATAAGCTGTTATTTATAACCAGATTGAACGTTTTAATAAAAGAAAAATTGCTTGATGGTGTTTTGTTCTCATCTTTCAGGTTGTATTCCCTGAACCGCATACGCAACACAGAACGGTACTATGATGAATTACCAGATCATCATCGGTCAATTATACCAAACTTCCGCGACCATCTTGGCAAAGTTCGCAACTGCATTGAAACCAATTTCCATCTCATCAAACTCATCATTCAAAACACAGAACATATGTTCGAAAACAAGAACCACGGACCTGTTGAAAATGTAAGCTTGAGCCAGATTCTTCACCATTATCTTTTTTTGCTATATATTTTTCTTTTTTTTTTTGCTCCCATATTTGTGAAACATTGAGGTGAGAAATGTGGTGCAATGACTTCTATTCTGTATGTAGATAATGGGTAGCATTTCATGGAACTGAACCATCTGCTCCATCTATTTATGTTTTGCTTTTTTTTCATTTTTAATTATGAATTAGTGGCACAGGTGTGGCTGTGTAGGTAAGTTTACTTCTCAACCACTTCTTCCAAGCACTGCTGTAAGCAGTGGAAGTCAGCCAGAACATTAAAACTTAGTGCACATGCACAGAAGCGATTAAGGGCAATCTGTGCCAAGTGGTTTTACTCTGAGTGCATTAGCTTCGTTACTATGGCAACAGTCCGGATACTTAGTGATTAGACCTCATATGTATATATGACTGAGGGTGTTAGAACACCTACAATGCTAGAAATAAGAGCTAAAGTGCTCTGATGCTGCAGCACTTTAGCTCTTATTTCTAGCATTGTAGGTGTTCTAACACCCTCTGTCACATTTAATGACAATTATAGTTTTCCTTTTTGGTGATCCATTGAAATTGAAATCGTAATTGAACCAAATTTGATGACTTGCACCCATGCCAGTGGAGTGCTAACAGCACCGTCCTAGCGTGATCATTGCCAGAGCAGCTGTCTGGCTTCCATGCCGGTGGCATGTAAATAGCACCATTTGAGCGTGATCGTTACCAGCGTCGCCTCACTGGCACTTGTGCCGGTGGCACGTGAAAAACCATTCGAGCGAGGTCGTTGCCAGTGCCGCTGGACTGGCTCCTGTGCAGGTGGCACGTAAAAAATACCATTTGACCATGGCCGTTGCCAGTACCACATGACTGGCCCTCGTGCTGGTGGCATGTAAAAGCACCCACTACACTCTCGGAGTGGTTGGCGTTAACAAGGGCATCCAGCTGTAGAAACTCTGCCAGATCAGATTGAAGCCTGGCGCAGCTATCTGGTTCGCCAGTCCTCAGTCAAATCGTCCAACCCATGCTAGCATGGAAAGCAGACGTTAAACGATGATGATGATGATGATTGCTAAACAGCTGCCTTACAAGATCCCATTGAATGAACACCACATGAAATTAATCCCTGCATACTATCCATTTGTAATAACAAAATACGAACTCCTATTGGAACTTACATACCATGGACAATAAACCTCTTTACCCATTCTACACAACACATTCCTTGGGTAATAGAATGGCAAGTTTAACATCCAACATATATCTTTATTTTTATTCTTATATTTCTCTTTATACTTCTTATATCTCTCTCTTTCCAAAATAACTTCTTTTACTGAACTCTACTATTTCCTTTTATTTAATTCTCATATCGTCTCTGTTAATGAAATATCTTTCATATCCCTGAAACAGCTCTAAGACTACCCATCTCTTTATAAAATGTCCTAGAAAGTTTACACTGCCTTGGCTTTGTTGTCTCATTTTATTTAACCTATATATATATATATATATATATATATATATATAATAAAGGTAGCGTAAATCCCAGCTGTTGCCTCTTGAAGCACATCTGGTTATTCTATTATTACAATCAATAGTTATCCATAGTTACTGCTGTATGTTAAAGTGCATATTAAAATTTGAGAATTATGGAAATATTATTTGTAGAATTATTGTATAACAAAACAGAAAAATGGAAATTTTTTGGTATTTATTCTCCATTACACATGTTTCATATGCTAATAAGAATTACAAAGATTTACATGTTTGATAAGCATGTAAGGAATTTCCTATTAGAAATTCATCAGACAGAGAAAAAATATATATGTAATAAAAGGCGATGTTCCAGCATGGCCACAGTCAAATGACTGAAACAAGTAAAAGATGTGTGTATGTGTGTGTATGTGTGTGTGTGTGTGTGTGTATGTTACCATATGAGTGAAACCGGTAAATGATGCTTACATTCCTTGTTGACATTTCAACTGGTCGCTCTGTGCTTTTGAAGACCAGTTGAATGTATAAAAACAAAACACAAAAACAGTAAAAATTGTACATGAGAAACAGATAAGGGTTGGTGACTGGAAGAGCATCCACCTGCAAAACATTGCTTTACATAACTCTCTGACTAAACTGTGCTAGCACAGCAAAACCAGTTATTGATTTGTCATCATGGTTGTTGTGATGGTAATAGATTGTAAACTGCTACACTGCAGAGAGTCTGCTACTAGTCTCGCTTCTGAAATTAGCTACCATAAATTATTTCTGCTATTTTCACTGTATTTGACTGTGGTATGTATCCCAGTTTTAGAATAGGCACAGGGTAATCTCTGTGCTTTGCGAAAGGTGATTAAAATAGTTAAGTGATTAGAAGGGCATCATCATCATCATCATCATCATCATCACCACCACCACCACCACCACCACCACCACCACCACTACCATCATTATCATCATTGCTTAATATCCAGTTTTCCATGCTTGTGTGGCTCAGTCGGAATATGTTGAGACAGATTATCTCCTCTTCCTGACGCCAACCCTCACCTGTAACCAAGAAAGGTCATATTATCCCTGCCTCTCCCATACTTGGCCAGACATGTTTTCAGGGGAGATTGGAAATGAAGCACACTGCTTGTATGATTGTGATGCGAGTTAGTAACTAACACACATTTTCCCAAAGGTGATGTGCTGGGGGTTAGGACTGAATCTGAGACCATATGGTTGGGTTGGTGTTGTAGTGAGAGTCATTGACACCCCTGGGGGATTGAAAGAATGGACTAGTCGAACTCTTATAATGAGTAATGAGTAGCGGCAAGAGGTCTGTAGGAGTTGTTGAGAGAGCATTTTGCAGTCTTGCGAAGTACATCATGTGAACACATTGCTTTACCTCTGCATCGTTAAATTATATATCCAACGAGATCTACATTATTTACATTTGACAGATATTTGTCCTCATCTTGTTTGTTGTTAACACAACATTTCGGCTGATATACCCTCCAGCCTTCATCAGGTGTCTTGGGGAAATTTTGAACCTGGGTTCTCATTCCTAAGGTATTTTTCGATGTTATCCAAAGGAAAGGCAAAGGTCGATACAGCTTGGCACCTGTGACGTCGCAACTCATTTTTACAGCTGAGTGAACTGGACCATCGTGAAATAAAGTGTCTTGCTCAAGAACACAACACACAGCCCAGTCCTGGAATCTAACTCACTACCTCATGATTATGAACCCAATACTCTAACCACTGAATAATGCACCTTCTCATCATATATATATACATATATATATATATATACATATATATCATCATCATCATCATCATACGTCCGCTTTCCATGCTAGCATGGGTTGGACAATTTGACTGGCGACTGGCGAACCAGATGGCTACACCAGACTCCAATCTGATCTGGCAGAGTTTCTACAGCTGGATGCCCTTCCTAATGCCAACCACTCTGAGAGTGTAGTGGGTGCTTTTTATGTGCCACTGGCACGAGGGCCAGTCAGATATAATATATATGTAAATCTGACAAGCTTCTGTACAGTTCCTATATACCCAATTTCACAGTCTTGGTTGATTTGAGGCTATGACAAGACTCTTGAGGTGCCCCGCATCTTGTGGCATCAACCCAGAATGATGTGTATGTGAAGTAAACTGACTTTCAGAGTTCTGCATTTTAAGCTGTCTCTCAGTTGATTGTAGGTCACCCAATTTTATTGTGTAGCTACGACTCTGTTGTCTTAGAGATATATTGGTAATTATTCAATTAGAATTGTCTAAGCTGTGTGATATCAGTAACTCATTATTTTGTCTTTCTTACTTTCTGTTTTCTTTTTCTTCTTTTTTTTTCTTTGCTTTTGTTAGTTTGTTTTTGAACGTAGCTAGAAGAATCTGTAATTGCGAAATCATCTGGTGAAATGTAAGATCGATAACAGCTGTTGTTCCTCTATAAATTATTCTAATTTTATGAATTACCTGTCAAGGTTTTTAATAAATGATTTTGTAGGTACTGACATGGCTTGTGTAGCTAAAAAGCTGACTTTGCAACCATGTGATATTGGGTTCAGTCCCACTGTGTAGCACCTTGGGCAAATGTCTTCTACTATATCCTTGGGTTGACTGATGCCTTGTGAGTGAATTTGAGAGGCAGAAACTGCATGGAAACCTGTCATGTGTTTGTGTGTGTATGTATGTATATATCATCTTCATCATCATCATTTAATGTCTGTTTTCCATGCTGGCATGGGTTGGACAGTTTGACTGGAACTGGTAAGCTGGAGAGCTGCACCACGTTCCAGTCTGATTTGGCATGGTTTCTACAGCTGGATGACCTTCCTAACGCTAACCACTCCAAGAGTGTAGTAGATGCTTTTTACGTGCCACCAGCTCAGGAATATTAATACACTATTATGTATTGTAATATTAATATTATGCAGGCACAGGGATGGCTATGTGGTAAGAAATTTGCTTTTCAACCACATGGTTCCAGATTCAGTCCCACTGTATGGTACCTTGGTCAACTGTCTTGTACTATAGCCTCGGGCCAACCAAAGCCTTATGAATGGATTTGGTAGACGGAAACTGAAAAAAGTCTGTCTTGTGTCTGTGTGTGATTGTATCTGTCCCCCACCACTGCTTGACAACTGGTGTTGATGTGTCCTGTAACTTAGCAGTTCAGCAAGAGACCAATAAAAGAGATCAGGGTTGATTTGTTTAACTACCAAGCCTACTCATAAGGCTTTGGTTAGCCTGAAGCTATAGTAGAAGACATTTGCCTGAGGTGCCACGCAGTAGGACTGAACCCGGAACCATGTGGTTGGTAAGTAAGCTACTTACCACACAGTCACGTCCCTTGCTGCTGCTTGCCAACTGGTGTTGATTTGTTTATAATCCCTGTAACTTAGAAGTTTGGTAAAAGAGTCTGATAGAATAAACACCAGACCTTAAAAAAAAATTAAGTCCTGGGGTTGATTTGTTTGACTGAACCCCCTCCTTTTCCTTCCCCTCCTCCTTCCCGTCCACATATTTGCTAGTGACTTTATACCATTCATGTGAGTGATCCTTTTTTGAATGCAATCTGGGATATCTGTGCATGCAAAAGCAGAACTGTCCTCGATGTAGCAACCATATTCACTTGTGGTCCTTGTCTAGCCCCAATTACCCTCACCACATCTCCACTCATGGATATGTCATGAAGGAAAGACAAGATGGTACATTTGCAGCCTCCATGGATCCACAGGATATGCCAGATATTGGTCAAGTGTAACCATGTATATCTGCCTTAAGGTCTCTCCCTCTGGATTTTCTGCAGGGGTTTACCCCCTTTACCTTTTTTTAAATGCTCAGTAATTTACCTCACAAGGCTGCAGGGGTTCATCACTGGCTTGTGCAGTCAGTCAGTCACACTCTCATTCTTCAAACTGCTTGAAGCCTTCCCTATGTCTGTGATGCATATTCCTTGCTTCATGTTAATTTATTTTCCAAACACAATCTCAATAATGTCAAAGCTATTTTAATTAAATTCTTCATTATTTCCAGAATTAATTAAAACAAAGCAGTGTATTTTGAGATAAATATAGTAACAAAAGGTTTGATGTTTTATAGTCTCTACAACCATTGCCTGTACCATTGTCATCATCATCATCATCCTCAATATTGTTTTTACACCTGGTTTCCATGAAAGCATGAGTTAGATTAGATTATTCAAGGCTGTATTTTATACCCAGATATCCTTCCTGAAGCCGACTCTTTTTACTTAAGCACTCATTATTATGTAGAATATTGTATTTTAACGTGTATAAGGAACCCCATAATATTTTGGGCTTAAAATTTGGAAAAACGGTTTTGTTAGGGATTATCCATATCTAAGAAGCTCCTGTATTTTTTTAACCTAACTTTTGACACAAATGGGTTCCTTATACACATTAAAATACGGTGCTTTCAGTTCAGTAGAAAGTACAAAACTAAAGCACTGCATATACCCAAGATGCACAGATGGATGTAATACTGCTAAGGATTTTGCCTGGTGATCTAACAATTCTGCCAGCTTACTGCCTTCACATAATAATAACAAGAGCACTCAAAGAGTGCAGACCTCTGCCAAGGCAACACCAAAGTCTTCTCAACAATTAACCGGAGATGAGTTTTAAAATGAGAATATCTGAAATAAATTCGATTGCTCTCACAGACGAGAATACTAAAATTGAACCTGACCACTCTCAAGAATTAACTAAAAAAACAGGAAAAATAATCCAGAATCCTTGTCCGGTACCGGATCGATCCCAAAATCTAATCAGTTTGTGCCAGTCATGAGGCCAAACATTCCTGAAAGTTGCATCTGAATCCATCCAGCAGTTCTTGAGATATCTTGTCCACCAACAAACAAACTAACAAACACAACTGAAAACAATACCTCCGCCTTTGCTAAGGCAGAGGTAATGATCCTTTCTACTATAGGTACTAGGCCTGAAATTTTATGGGGAGGGGACTAATTGATTACATTGACCCCCCCCCCTCCCCCCAGTGTTTCACTGGTACTTAATTTATTGATCCTGAAAGGATGAAAGGCAAAGTCGACCTCGGCGGAATTTGAACTCAGAACATAAGGATGGATGAAATGCCACTCAGCATTTTGCTCAGCATGCTAACGATTCTACCAGCTCACCACCTTCAAAAAATAATAATAATAATAATAATAATAATAATAATAATAATAATAATCCTTTCTAATATAGGTACAAGACCTGAAATTTTGGGGGAGGGGCATAGTGGATTATGTCAACCCCATTTCTCAACTGGTATTTATTTTATTGACCCTGACAGGGTGGAAGGCAAAGTTGGAATTCGTGGAATTTGAACTCAGAATGTTAAGAGCCAGAAGAAATGCTACTTAGTATTTTGTCTGGCTTGCTAATGATTCTGCCAACTCACTGCCTCAAAATAACAACAACAACAACAACAATAATGGTTTCAGATCTTGCCACAAGGGCAGCAATTTTGGGGGAGTGTTCAACTGGTACTTATGATATCGTTACCCCGAAGGGATGAAAGGCACAGTCGACCTTAGCGGAATTTGAACTCAGAACGTAACGACGGGTGAAATACCGCTAAGCATTTCGTCCATTGTGCTAACGATTCTGCCAGCAATCCGCCCTAACAATAACAACAACAACAACAATAATAATGGTAATACTGCTAACAACAACAAAAACAACAATAGTGATTTGGTAACGGGGAAACCTTTTAAAAATAGACTGAAGTATGGATTAGTTTAGAATGGAGAAGAATATACTGAACCGAAGTTGATATAATTGCCAATATTACTTTAAAATGAATGGAATAAATAAATAAACCACAATAATTAGCTTTATATGTTGTGAAACAGCGTCAATATTTTGCAGAGTTCTATAAAATTCTTTAAAATCAGACTGAAAGATTGCACTGTGAAGACGCAGTAAAGAAATTATGTTTTAGCAATTTTTATTGGTGCTGTTTTACATATATATATATATATATTGTTCTCCATGATTGGGGAGGCACTGGTATTTTCTGGAATCAATTACTATTTTTGTTGGCTCTTTTTTTGTTTGTTTGTTTGTAGTGTAGATTGTTCTTTCTATTGCGAGCTATTCAGATGTAAAGTAGCAGTGCTGCTTGTTGTCTGTTTGTCACTTAGGCAGCAACCAGGTATGAAACAGCAGCAACTGATCTACTTCTGATTATATCTCTGCTGTCTCTTTTCTGATCGGATGCTCTTCCTGATGCCAACACTTTTAGTAACCTCGTACAATGCATAATTAATTCAGGCGTGACTTATAGGCACAACCATAGCTGTGTAGTTACGAAGGTTGCGTCCCAATTATTATTATTATTATTATTATTATTATTATTATTATTATTATTATTATTATTATTATAGATGTCGCACAGTATACAATATCGTGAGGTTGTTGATTGAAGATATTGTGTCTACTGGGGGTTTGTACTGTTTGTCAAGTCGCAACAAGGACCTCAGACAGGCAGTACTTTATGCAATATGCATGCAGTTTCAAGTATTGCCACTTCATGCAATACGCCTAGATTGTAGGGTATTTCTAAGGTTTCCAAATGCTTTTTCAGATTGGGTGATATTGAACCCAATGGTACAATGACAATAGGGATAACCTTTATGTTTGACACTCATATCTGCCACATCTTAGCGATCTCAACTATTATTATTATTATTATTATTATTATTATTATTATTATTGTTCAGTAGTTTTATTTTTGTAACGAGCTTTCACTTCACTACCGAGTGCAGCTCTGTGTACCTTGGGTATGTGCTGTGGTTTGCTGTGGTGCTCTTATGGTTACTGTATTGAAAGTGTTTTGCGTAGGATGTGTGCAGTGCCCAGTAGTGCAATTTTCTGTATGTTATATATATTTGTAAGTCCTGGTGTTTTTGTTATGTATTTATTTGAAATTTTTTTTTATTATACCTAAGGCACCTACTATTATAGGAATTGTTTCTGTTTTTAGATTCCACATTCAAGTTCTATTTCCAAGTCTTTGTATTTTGAAAGTTTCTCCATTTCTTTTAGGGAAATTATTATTACTACGACTATTATTATTATTATTATTATTATTATTATTATTATTATTATTATTATTATTATTACCATTATTACTACTATTACTATTATCATTATTATTACTATTCTTCTTCTTATTATTTAATGCCTGTTTTCCGTGCTGGCATGGGTTGGCTGGGGTTTGGCAGGAACTGGTACGTCAGAAGACTGCAGCAAGTTCTGATATGTCTGCTTCGGCATGGTTTCTACAGCTGGAAACCATTCCTGATGCCAACCACTTAACAGAATGGTGCTTTTTTTTTATGTGGCTCCAGCAGTAGTGGGGTCACTGAGTAACTTGCAGGACAGGGCCGTACAACTGGGGGAGAGGGAGAGAATGTTACACTGGCAAGTTTCTAAAACAGTAATGATCTGATGTAATAGGAAAGCAATTAATGGAAACATGCAAGCAGTAATAGCAACAGTGGTTGTGGTGGTGGTGGTGGTGGTGGTGGTGGTGGTGGTGGTGGTGGTGGTGGTGGTGGTGACAATGGTGGTGTTGGTGGCAGCGGTCAGTGTTGGTAACAGTAGCAGTAGTGGTGATGTTGGTGATAGTGATGGTAGTGACAGTGTCAGCGGTGGTGGTAATGATGGTGGCAGTAGTGTTGATGTTGTGGTAGTGGTGGTATTGGTCGTTTTTGGTATTGTTGGTAACAGTGGCAGTAGTGGTGAGGTTGGTGATAGTGGTGGTGGCGAAAGTCACCGGTGGTTGCAGTGATGGTGGCAGTAGTGTTGATGTTGTGGTAGCGGTGGTATTGGTCACTTTTGGCATTGTTGGTAGTAGTGGCAGCAGTGGTGGGGTTGGTGATATTGGTGGTGGTGGTAGTGGCAGTGATTGCACTGATGGTAGTGATGGTGGCAGCAGTGTTGGTGTTGTGGTAGTAGGGGTAGTGGTGGTAGTGGTAGTGATGGTGGAGGCAGTGTTGGTGTTGTGGTAGAAGTGGTAGTGGTGGTAGTGGTAGTGATTGTGGCAGCAGTGTTGGTGTTGTGGTAGAAGTGGTAGTGGTTATAGTGGTGGTAGTTTTAGTGATGGTGGCAGCAGTGTTGGTGTTGTGGTAGTAGTGGTAGTGATGGTGGTAGCATTGTTGGTGTTGTGGTAGAAGTGGTAGTGGTGGTAGTGGTAGTGATTGTGGCAGCAGTGTTGGTGTTGTGGTAGAAGTGGTAGTGGTTGTAGTGGTGGTAGTTTTAGTGATGGTGGCAGTAGTGTTGGTGTTGTGGTAGTAGTGGTAGTGATGGTGGTAGCAGTGTTGGTGTTGTGGTAGAAGTGGTAGTGGTGGTAGTGGTAGTGATGGTGGTAGCAGTGTTGGTGTTGTGGTAGAAGTGGTAGTGGTGGTAGTGGTGGTAGTGGTAGTGATTGTGGCAGCAGTGTTGGTGTTGTGGTAGAAGTGGTAGTGATGGTGGTAGCAGCGTTGGTATTGTGGTGGTGATAGTGGTGGTAGTGATGGTATTGGTTATTTTTGGCAGTGTCGGTGATTGTGGTAGTGTTACCAGTGTCGGTGCTGGGGGTGGTGGTATTGGTGGTGTTGGCAACAATGATAGTAGCAGTAGTAGTTATAGCAGTGGTGCTGGTTATGGCAATGTCGATAACGGTGATGATGATGATGATCTCTACACAATAAATAAAATGATAATCTAATTAAAACTGTTCCAAATGGTAAGCACAAACCGGTAGCGTGTAACGCACAGAAGAACCTCTGTTATTGTTTACCCAGCTTATGTATTGTTGCTCTATGAGTGATCAGAGAAGCCATTTAGTGAGGAAACAAAGTGTTAAATAGCCATGAAGAATACGTGACTGGTCATGTGACTGAGATCATTTGACCTGTTCATGGTTAATTGTAATCACTAAATAGATGTTCTGTTTTTTTTTGTTTTTGTTTTGTTTTGTTTTATTGAAATCTCATGTGAGACGAGGATTTCATCTTTGTCATGATGCTCTTATTCTTTACTCTCTTTTACTCTTTTACTTGTTCCAGTCATTTGACTGCGGCCATGCTGGAGCACCGCCTTTAGTCGAGAAAATCGACCCCGGGACTTATTCTTTGTAAGCCTAGTAATTATTCTATCGGTCTCTTTTTGCCGAACCGCCAAATTACGGGGACGTAAACACACCAGCATCGGTTGTCAAGCAATAGTGGGGGGACAAACACAGACACACAAACACACACACATATATATATATATATATATATATATATATATACATATATATGACGGGCTTCTTTCAGTTTCCGTCTGCCAAATCCATTCACAAAGCTTTGGTCGGCCTGAGGCTATAGTAGAAGGCACTTGCCCAAGGTGCCATGCAGTGGGACTGAACCCAGAACCATGTGGTTGGTAAGCAAGCTACTTACCACATAGCCACTCTTGCTTTTTGTTTTTGGTGTCTATGTACTTTTAGTTATGCACAATGGATGAGCATTGAAATTCTGACTCCTGCTGTACTTTCCCCGCGAGATGAGTCAAAGTAATCGGTGGCGTTTGGTGGTTGTTGTATTGGGCATGTTGCCACACCCAATGGCACCATATTTCAAGCAGGGATATAATGAAAGTATTTCATTAAGATTTGCGATTAGTGGACGCGTGTGGCTTAGTGGTTAGGGTGTCAGCATCATGATCATAAGATTGTGGTTTCGGTTCCTGGACTGGGCGACGTGTTGTGTTCTTGAGCAAAACACTTCATTTCACGTTGCTCCAGTCCACTCAGCTGGCAAAAATGAGTAAAGCTGCGATGGATTGGCGTCCCGTCCAGCTGGGGAACACATACGCCATTGAAACCGGGAAACTGGGCCCACGAGCCTGGCTAGGCTTTAAAAGGGTGCAAAGTGGAGGTGAGTGGCTTAGTGGTTAGGGTGTCAGCATCATGATTGTAAGATTGTGGTTTCGATTTCTGGACTGGGCGATACATTGTGTTCTTGAAGGCAGCAAGCTGGCAGAATCATTAGCATGCTGGGCAAAATATTTAGTGGTATTTCATCTGCCGTTACGTTCTGAGTTCAAATTCCGCCGAGGTCGACTTTGCCTTTCATCCTTTCGGGGTCGATAAATTAAGTACCAGTTACGCACTGGGGTCGATGTAATCGACTTAATCCATTTGTCTGTCCTTGTTTGTCCCCTCTATGTTTAGCCCCTCTATATTTTCTGTGTCAGGTCAACAAAATACCATTTTTAGTCTTAGCAAAATATCATTTTCTATGTCAGGTCAACAAAATATCATTTTTGGTCTCAGCAGAATATCATTTTCATTTTCAGTAAAATATCATTTTCTGTGTCAAGTCAAGCAAAATATCGTTTTTAGTCTGAGCAAAATATCATGTTCTATGTCAGGTCAACAAAATACCGTTTTTAATCTCAGGAAAATATTATATTTGCTTTCAGTAAAATATCATTTTCTGTGTTAACAAAATACCATTTTTAGTCTTAGCAAAATATTTTCTGTGTCAGTTCAAAATATCATTTACAATCTCAGCAAAATATCATTTTCAATTTCATTAAAATATCATTTTCTGTGTCAGCTCAACAAAATAACGTTTTTAGTCTTAGCAAAATATCATTTTCTATGTCAGGCCAATAAAATATCATTTTTGGTCTCAACAAAATATCATTTTCAATCTCAGTAAAATAACATTTTCTCTATCAGGTCAACAAAATATTATTTTCAGTCCCATCAAAATATCATTTTCATTCTCAGCAAAATATAATTTTTTCTTGTCAGGTTAACAAAATATTATTTTCACTGTCAGGTTAGCAAAATATAATCTACAGTATTATGAAAATATAATCTACTATGTCAATAAAACATTGTCATATCTAACATATGTGTATGATTCTAAATTGGCATTTTCAATGAAACAGTTAACCACTACTAAAGAAATAACGGAAATATAACTAACACCACCAACATAAATACCAACAGCAGAGCATTAAGTAGTCAATCTTCTAATGAATTGTAAATGTGTTTGGCATTTTTTTTGTGGGGTGGAGGAGTGATTGTTTAGGTAGGGGTCCAAGACTGTATCCTAAAAGTACTATTTCATTGCATTAATCTGATGCATATCAATGTGCAGTATAATCCTCTGTTAGGTAGACGTATGCGGTACCTTAAACAATGGGCACTTAGACTGCATTTAGTCAACCGCCTGCTTATCTTCATTCCATGGGTCTAACTTTGATTAGCACTAATGAGAAGGGTGGAGAGAGTGTCTACACAACAGCAGCAACAACAACAACAATAATAAAACATTAAAAAGTAAGAGTACCTCTATGTAGTATCTTGATCTCCTAATGGTAGCAGCTAAAGCACCTCTTCGACAAACACTTGAAGTATTAAATCTTAAAACTGTCAGAGTTATAAACACAGGTGATCACTACACAAAAATAAGAACGAACCCTTTTGATATTAACTCACCTTAAAACTCACCTGATTCTACATTACAAGTTCCTTATTTTGAAATGATCTTAATTAAAAATTATCATCAAAATTCCATGTAACTTTGTTCCAAGCACCAGCTTAATAATGACAGAATTATCTTAATAAGTTATGGAGATGTACTTGCCTAGCAAGTGACCTGATCTGAGACCGTGTGCTGGAACGAAAACAATTGCAGCATGAAAGGTGTTTATAAGCCATTTAAAATAACATACAAAATCCGTTAGATTCACTTCAACATTTAAATTTAATTTGTCAAAATATTTTCGTCGCTTTGAGACCACAACCTGTTCATTGACAAAATTCTGTGTTGCATCTCAGAATTTCTGCAGCACAGAATTTTGTCAGTGAACAGGTCGCGATCTCAAAGTGAAGAAAATATTTTGGCAAATGAAATTTAAATGTTGAAGTGAATCTAACGGTTTTTGTATGTTATTTTAAATGGCTTATAAACACCTTCCATGCTGCAATTGTTATCTTAATAAGTTTCTTTATTGTTTTCAGAATTAACCCTTTCATTACCATATTTCATTTGACATATACTGTCTTTGTTTTAATTACTTGAGAAAATAACGAAGAATTTAGCAAAATAGCTAAGTTGTTATTAAAGTGATATTTGGATAATAAATCGATATGAAGTCTGTATCATAGAACCATGGGTGGTCTCAGGTGGGTTGGTACCAGATGGTTTAATTGAAACAAAGACTGTTTATTTCAACAGAAATATGGTAACAAAAAGGTTTAATAAATGCTACTGATTGACTTGCGTGTGTGTATATATGTGTATGGATAGAGTGTTCAGCTCACAATTGTGAGATTGGAGATTTTATTTCCTCACTGAATGATATATTGTGTCCTTGAGCAAGGCACTTCATTCTACATTGCTCCAGTGTATGTAACTGAAAATGGGTACTGCTCCAATGTTGGCACAGTCCTCTCTCCTGTCAGCTGTCACACCATGCATATTTCATTGTATCAAGGGTGAGAGGGACTGAAAAAGTATGTCTGTGTTTGCTCCAGATGGCAACAACATGTGACAAATGAATGCCGTTTTAGAGACTTGCTGAAAGTTAGTGAGAAGATCAAACAAAGATGGCTGCATCTATCTGGTCATTGCAGGCAACACCTTGAACTGGAAGCATCCAAATTAGTCTTGCGAAACCCATTTCGTGGTGATGTAAACAGAGGAAAACATCGTTAGATTTATATCTACTCCAGCCTGCAGCTGTAGTAGATGATATTTCTCTACGGTGCCACACTGTGGGACTCAACCCAAGATCATGTGGTTGTAAAGTGTTCTTCTTAATCACAGCCATATCTTAAAAAGAACAAATAAAAAAGAAAAAATAAACAAACAAAAGACAAAAAAAAAACATAGACAGGATGGTTGCAGCTGGAATACCTTTTGTCATAGGTTTGCTTGATTAGAACTAGACAACAACAACAACAAAAATTACAGCAACCACAACAACAATAACAAGTAAAACAACATGCTAAAAACAAAATTTGAAAAAATTTGCTTTTGCTTGCTCTGAACGAAATTACGCACAAGCTAAGTTTGAAAACGATTGAGTGCACTAGTTTAAAGACAATAGCAAGTCTTCAGTTGTTTCCAAAGTGCCATTATTTATACAATTATATATACCTCTTCTCTTTCCAATGTGTTTTAGAAAGAGATTTCTGTATTACAGGGCGAGGAGGGTCTGCGGAAACACCCGCCTACATCGTATGACATGGATAGAGTGAAGACAACCTTGAAGCAGTTTGTCAGAGATTGGAGCGAGTCTGGCCGAAGCGAAAGATCAGCCTGCTACGATCCTGTTATCAAAGAAATCAGACGCAGATTTCCACCCCAAATGTGGTAAGTAGGGCTTAAAAAAAACAAAAAAAATTAACTATATTGTGTGTATGTGTGTACCTGTGTGTGTGTGTTCTACTTGTTTTACACACACACACACTCTCATATATATATATATATGTATATATATATATATATATATATATATATATTTATATATATATATATATCATCATCATTGTTTAACGTCCGCTTTCCATGCTAGCATTGGTTGGACGATTTGACTGAGGACTGGTGAAACCGGATGGCAACACCAGCCTCCAATCTGATTTGGCAGAGTTTCTACAGTTGGCGTTAGGAAGGGCATCCAGCTGTAGAAACTCTGCCAAATCAGATTGGAGGCTGGTGTTGCCATCCGGTTTCACCAGTCCTCAGTCAAATCGTCCAACCCATGCTAGCATGGAAAGCGGACGTTAAACGATGATGATGAATTTCCGACTTCTCCATCTCTAAACAAAAATAGCAAAAAACGATTTATAAATACTTTATAAAGTACAAAATGAATCAGAATAAAGAAATAGAATTGTTAACTTTCTAACAAAAAATAAAAACTGTCAAAATATAATAATGGCACAAAATGAGCAGCTGTCAAACTTTACCTTATACCTTACTACAAATTTCATACTTAATGACCTAATATGTATATAAAATATAGCACATATATATATATTCTTGTATTTTTTTACATGTTTCAGTCACATGACTGTGGCCATGCTGGAGCACCACCTTGAAGAGTATTTAGTTAAATAGATTGACCACAACTTATTTTTCTAAAGCTTAGTACTTATTCTATTGGTTGCTTTTACCAAACCACAAAGTTATGGGGATGTGAACAAACCAACACTGGTTGTCAAATGGTGATGGGGGGGACAAACACAAAGACACACACAGATACATACATACATACATACATACATACATACATATATATATATATATATATATATATATATATATATATATATATATATATATATATATATATATATACACATATATATATATATATATATATATGTGACAGGCTTCTTTCTGTATCCATCTCCAAATCCACTCACAAGGCTTTGGTCAACCTGAGGCTGTAGTAGGAGATACTTGCCCAAAGTGCAACACAGTAGGACTGAACCGGCAATCATGTGGTTGGGAAGCAAGTTTCGTACCACACGACCATGTCCATGTCTGTGTTCTAGTTGTTTTATGTATACAAGCAGAAAAACCACCTGCCGGGTAGTTTTCTGCTCGCCACTTGATATTTCCACATTTGATTCCCAGTTCTAATAATTTTTTATGATATTTTACATCTAATTATTTCTTTGTATAATAGTGCTCATTTCCTTAGTGAATATTGCTTTCATTATTTTATAAACAAACGTCAAGATAGTCCAACTATGTTAGGGTGCAAAAAAGGCCATCTTTTGTTTTTACTTACATAAATGTCATTGCTGTTTGTTAATTTCCGTAAATTTTTTAAATTTATTTACTTTTGTTTTAAAGCGAAAGAGAGGAGAAAGTGAAAGATGTATGTACATGTATATGAAATGGACTTGTGTGTGCATGTGTGTGTGTGTGTGAGAGAGAGAGTGAGTGAGTGAAGGGCTGTTGTCATGTATATGTACATACATAAATACATATAAATCTTTTTTGTATGTATGTCTGGGTGTGAGACAGAGAGAGAGAGAAAGAAAGAGAGAGAGAGAGAAAGATAGAGAGAGAGAGAAAGAAAGAGAGAGAGAGAGAAAGAAAGAGAGATAGAGAGTGATGTTTAAGTGGCACTCTCTCTCTCACATGCACACATAGAAAGAAGATGTATGCATATTTATGTATGTACATATACATGACAACACACCCTTTCACTCACCCTCTCTCTCTCTCTCTCTCTCTCGCACATACACACACACACATCCATTTCACATACACATACATACATCTTTCAGTTTCTCTTCTCTTTCACTTTAAAGCAAAAGTAAATAGATTAAAAAAAAAATTCTTATGGAAATTAATTAACAAAACCAGCTGTTCATTTTGACATTTCTGAGACAACAACTGAAAGATGGCCTGCAAAAAAGATAGCAGCAACCACATGGAGATATTTGAATACCTGTAGCAAATTCACTTGATAATACTTAGATGACGATGGAAAGGAAATAAAGTCACATGTGTGTCTGTGTGTGTGTGTGAGAGAAACATTGCAAACAACGAATGAAATAAGCATGAAATGAAAAAGCGTATAAATAAAAGCTCGTTAAAAACTATCTTGTACCGAATATTTAAATTTGTGAACTTGAAATATAATAAAAGGAAGTTCAGAAAATATCTATATATTTTCCTGAAAACTTCAATTTATAAAAAATCTCAATTGCTTAGTAAATATTTCTTTCAGTAATTTATCATAGTTGTAATATATTTCTAATTTAAACAAACGTCAAGGTAACTGAACTACGTCTAGCATGCTAGAAGTAGCAGTGATCACATAGATATTATTGTAAGGCTTATAGCATTCCAAAAAGCCATACCAACAAAACCACTTAGTAATTTTTGAAAAAAATTTATACTGGTATATTAATATACACACATCCATCCTATTATGACATCTGCTTTCCATTCAGGCATGGGTTAGACAGTTCAATAGCATCTGATGCATTGAATGCCTGTGTCTTTCTCCAATATTTCTGATGTGGAGTAATCTTCCAGTATAGGGCGGTAAAAAAAGTAAATAAAAATACAAGGGAAATAACTGACGTCTTACTAGTATCATCCGTATTACTCTGAAATGTGTTTTTTCCACCCCCTAAAACAGCATGTGACGGAAATTTTTCTTGTAATTTTTTTTTTATAATGATTAATTTAAAAAAAAAATTACAAGAAAAATTTCCGCTGCATGCTGTTTTAGGGTGGGAAAAAAAAAACACATTTCAGAGTTGTACGGATGATACTAGTAAGACGTAAGTTATTTCCCTTGTATTTTCATTTACTTTTTTTTACCTCCCTATACTGGAAGATTACCCTGATGTGGTATGGTTTCTATGGCTGGATGTCCTTCCTAATGAGAGAGAGCAAGGAAAAGAGAGGAGTGGAGAGAAAGGGAGGAGGAGAGAGAGAAGGGGAGGGAAAGAGATCCTTATTATAAATGGAGGTTAAGTATACTTACTTATGTAAATGAAACCCTGCCAGCTTTTCCCCTCATCTCCTATCAAACCCTTCCCAAGTGACTTGTACCTAGCACTATCTCTTATACTACCAGCTTGTTTGAAGGAATGAAACAAATTTTCTGGACAGACGGAATAAGGGTTCAATAGAGAGTAATTTTTTTTCTGACAATAGGGAGTAATTTTTATCTAATCTACTCTTTTGTAATGGAATGTCTCTGCACTTAGACTGGTCTTCATCTTTAGTAAGGGAGTAGTTTCTACATGGAAATAACAGCGATATCTCCCTCAAATTAAACTCTAACACCTTAAACAAAATGTGTAGGAGAGATGAGATTATTGCAAGAATGCCATAAAATAACTTCCTTTGGCACACACACACACACTCTAGGTAAAATTTTGTACGGATTATGTTATTTCTTGCTGTGTGAATGTACAAAATTACAGCTCAAATCCAATCAAAATAACCTTTTTCTATTCTGTAATTTGTGTTCATGATGAGCGTATTCAAAAACCCAGTCTTCAATATAAACTTTAAAGGAAATCCTGTCTTTTACCTGTTATTTCTAGCATGTCCAAAGTGACATTTGCATCCCCCCCCCTACTTTTTTCCTAAATTTCTTCCGATTCCTATGCTTTTGATACTGGAGATTAGGATTTTGCCCCCAAAACACCTCAATATTTTAATTTCCCTCCTCCCCACCCCAATTTCTTCATTTTTAATTTTTTCAAAATTTTTTTCTTGGTAATCCACAGAGAAAAAAAACAGAGAGTACAAATCTTTAAGGAATCTCTTCGCTTTTTCTTAAAGAAACACTAAAATCTCCTTCCCAAACATCCACCCATCACCTCACCACTTTCAAAAAGCTACAAACTCTCATTGTTTCATTTTTAGATTTTTTGGAAAGTGGGGACGTTTCTTCAGAAATAATGTCGTTTACCTGTTGTTTCTAGCATGTTGGGTTTTCTAATGGTGGTCTGGTATTTTTCATGTCTGTTATTTCAGTACAATTCTATGCATGCATGAAACATCGGACAAAAGTGAAACATTAGGAGGTTTTAGCTTTTTGAAAGTGGTGGGTGTGGTGGGGGAAGGGGCATTGAGTGTTTCTTTAAGAAAATTAAACTTTAAAAAATATATATATATTTCCCAGATTCGTAATATCTGTATTTTTCTACATGGATAAAAAAAAAATTTGAAAAAAGTTACAAATTAAGAAATTGCAGTGGGGATGGGGAAATTAAAATTTTGAAAATGTGATTTCTGGGCAAAATCGTATTAACTCCCTTTTATACGATGAAACAATGCATACTTTGTGATCCTTCTTAAAAACAGAAAGCACTATCGTGCACACCCATGCAAAATGTACCCTCCCCCACTTCACTTTTAAACAAACAATAACTTCCGTTATGCCAGTAGCCCAGTTCACTATATTATAGCTGTGCCGATTCTGCCCTTAAGAAAGGAACAAATAATACAATGTGGCTGTAGGTCATAACACCCGGGCAGTGCCGGGATACATTGCTAGTATGTATATATATATATGCGAGTAAAAGTAAATACAAAAAAAGGGGTTTTGTATGATTGTGTATAGAGGAATATATTATTTTGTTTAAAAGAGTTCCAACACTGTCTGTTTTTTATGTTTTATTTATATTCCTGCACAGTCTGTTAAAGTCTGTCATACCGGCCATGATGAAATACCACAAGGTATAGAAAATACATATTCGCCTTTATATATTTAATCCTTTATATCGAACACTCAATACTTCATCTATTCAATAAGACATATTCCATATATTCAATAAGACATTCAATACTTTATTTCATAGTACCATCCATTCATAGTACCATCCATTTTTATTTTATATTATATATTGTATATTATATTATATATTGTATATTCCATATTCTATATCCCACATTGGTTTTGCAGGAATATAAATAAAACATAAAAAACAGACAGTGTTGGAACTCTTTTAAACAAAATAATATATATATATATATATATATATATATATATATATATATATATATATATACACAGTGATCAGGTCGCAGTCTCAAAGCGACGAAAATATTTTGGCAAATTGAATTTAAAGGTGTACTCAACCTCTCTAGTGTTAGTCCCATTAGAAGATGCACCCAGTAGACTATGTAAAGGGGTTAGCATCCAGCCATGGAAACCAAGCTAAATTCTATATATGGGCATGGTCTATGAGAGTATCGACTCCCAATAAGAACTGACTTGAACTGTGATGAGCTGACTAATTCATACCAGCATGGAGAGTAGACATTTGATGATATGTGTGTGTGTGTGTGTGAATATGTGTGTGTTTGTCAGGTTTGTAAAATAATAATATATTGGGTTGGTGCATAATTATTGCGGCTTTTTTTCAACAAATTTTATTCAACAAAAAACAATAACAACATGTAACAAAAACATCTTTAAATGATTATTCCGGAACATATTCACCATCTACTTCAATTACTGCTTCCCATTTGCTTGGCAAACGGTCAGACTGTCATTTAAAGATGTTTTTGTTAAATATTGTTATTGCTTTTATTGAATAAAATTTGTTGAAAAAAAGCTGCAATAATTATGCACCAACCCAATATATGATACAAACATAATCAGATATTGAGTATGTGGGTGAAAGCAGATACGCTTATATTTTTAAAAATGACTGTAATGACAATCTACTTGAGTTTCACCTGACAGCTGGTGGATCACCTGGCAAAGTAAAGTTTTCTCAAAACTATCAGAACACTTTCACATGAGCTGCATTGGTTGCATGCAAGAGATCTAGATAAATTGTAGAAGTTAGAAAGATAATTTATGGACATCCTGAAAAGTTCCTGGCTTTGGGTAAAAGAAAATAGAGGAGGATCAGTTAATTATGGTTTTATTCAACATATTCCCCTCTCAGATTCACATACTTATTGCAGCAGTCCTTCAGTTTTTCTAAGCCCTGTAAAAGAACCTGAAAGGTTGGGTTTCCAACTAGGTCTTTCATGATACCCTTAAAGCCAGGAACTTGGCTGCTTCTCCTTGTGTGTGTGTGTGTGTGTGTGTGTGTGTGTGTGTGTGTGTGTGTGTGTGTGTGTGTATAAATTACATAAACCAGGAAAAAAACAATCATCCCCTTCCCACTGCAGCTTTTATAGATTGATTGTAATCCTATGGGTGGGTGATTAACCCCGGCCACTTGTAAGCAATTTGAATCCACAGGTAGAATTTGAACCCCAAATACTAAGATCCAGGACAGATGTTTTGCAAGTGTTTCTCAAAGAAAGGGGGAGATAATTTCAAGAAATTTAGAAGCAGTCTTTTAAGTTAATTTGCATAATTAGAGTGATGATAATCTGGTTCTTCTTTGCTAGCAAATGAAAACTGTGGGCATGTTTCACTCTACTAGACCTCATCAACATAGTATAATCTAACCAAGTCTACCACTAAGTATATAAGTTTTTACAGATAAGGCTTGTTTTCTTTCTCACATCAAAGAGGGCAATTTCACTAGAATTTTTTGTGTATATTAAATTACTAACCTTGATAACATAGGAGAGTATTGTAGTTCACTTGAAGCATTGTGTATTGTTTGTAAAGAATGAAAAGTTTTGAATGGTACAACAATGCACTATAATACAAAAAATGGACTATATACCTGTTGTAATTTAGTTATCCATAGTCCGATGATATTTCGGAATACAATTCCTTCTCCAGATATTCTTAGATGGAATCATTGCTATAATATCATCAGACTATGGATAACTAAATTACAACAGGTATATAGTCCATTTTTTGTATTATAGTGCAATGTTGTACCATTCAAAACTTTTCATTCCTTAATTACATAATTTCAAATTTTATCCTTGTGAGATTATGATTTTGATTCCCAGACTGCATTGTGTTCTTGAGCAAAACACTTCATAAACATCATGTGATGGTTGTAAACAAGCATCACTGACATACAAGTGAGGTTGTTTGTATGCAGTCTTTAGTGTAAAATATGTGGCCATGCGAAAATATTACCTTGCTTAGAAACAAGCAAGGGTTGGTGACCGGAAGGGCATCTGGCCATAGTAAATCTGCCTCAGTAAATTTTGTCTGACCCATACCAGAGTAGAAAAGGGGACATTAAAATGATTATGTTGATTGTATACATAGGTAGATGCAGGCATGGCTGTGTGGTTAGGAAGTTGATGTCTCAATCATATGGTTTTGCGTTCCGTCCCACTGCCTGGTACCTTGGCTAAATGTCTTCTACTCTAGCCCTGAGCCAACCAAAGCCTTGCAATTGGATTTCATCAATGAAAATTGGAAGAAACCTGTCATATAAAACTCTGTGTGTGTATGTATGTGTGTGTGTGTGTGTTGTTACTGCTCCCACTGTCTCAGACTTGCTTCTATACTGTAGGATAGTCCTAGTCACTCTCCCTATACAATATGCCCTATCACCTTTTTACTCTAGCATTGTGGTTCTTAACCAGGGTCCATATGATCTCTGGGGGTCCTTAAAAATTTTTTGGGGGGTTTATGCAAACAAAATAGTAAATTTGGGACCCACATTAGTTATATTAAGAGTCCATGAGAAACTTTTGCTTTTGATGTAATTTATGCTAAGAAACAGCAAGATTTCTTTCATCATCATCATCATCATCATCATTGTTTAATGTCCAGTCTCTATGCTGGCATGGGTTGGATGGTTTGACATGGAACAGGCTAACAGGGAGCTGTCTGGATTCCAACTGTCTGTTGGATGCCCGTCCTAATGCCAACCACTCAACAGAATGTGTTGGGTGATTTTTGCGTGTCACCATAACATTTTACATAGTTCAACTTACACAAGTTAATGTGTGAATAACAAAATAGGAATTTTGGAAGAAGTCCCTATAAAACTAGTTTCTAAACATTGAATGGCTGTTGGGGGTCCACCAGAATAAAATAGTAATCAAAGGGGTCCATAGATAAAATATGGAGAACGCCTGCTCTCAAGAACTGTCACTAATCCGTTTTCCCCTTTGTCGCTACACCTCCTCTTCTCCTCCCAGTTAGCACCTACTCCACTTCCACCCTGTTGCAACTGTACATCTGTTCTTCTCATTTTACCATCCTTCACCTGACACTTAGAGTCCATCTCTCACTCTCTCTCTCTCTAGTATACTCCTTCAGTTAATAAGATTCATATTAGACCTACGTCACAAGTGCTGGTGCCACTAAAAACGGCATTC